>NC_133650.1:137176320-137291846 GCF_009905375.1 Apium graveolens | reverse complement strand
TAAGCCACAAGCCTCTAAGGATGATTATGTTCACATTTGTGACATAAAGGAATTCTCAGACATTGAACTCTATCTGGATGAGCTGGAGGAAGTAAGGGGAATAGATGCCTACAGACAGCTACCAGAAAGACTAGTGTTCAAATACAAAGGAAGTGGGGAAAGAACTTGGCCTCTCTACAGGATTCTGAATGAAAGCTACTCTACCTTGGTTAGAGTCTACTCAGCCATAAAAAGGGATTCTGGCTTTACCAGGACTGCCAAGACTGAGATTCTCAACAAGATTGCCAACATAAGGAAGACTTGGTGGGAGCCCAATGCCTTGCCTAGAACATTACTCATTCAAGAAAGACGAATTATAGTTCACAAATCACCTCATTGGTTGATGGAGTTCAGAGACAACAAAGGAGTCAGAAGATTTTTTAGACTTGAAGATCAGCTCAAGATTGCCAGTAATGAAACTCTCAAGGATATGCAATCTAAGTTGGACATCAATGAAGAAGATGAAGCTGAGTTCTACAGAGAACTTCAACTTCAAATAGAGGAGAATGACATGAGGCTAGGAAAGAAAACAAGGGATCAAAGGAAAAGAAATTAATCTGCTCAGGCTAAAGGAGCACCCTTGTAAACAATGTAATTCTTCAATTCCATCTCAGCATACACATTTGTGCAACACTTTTGAATTTCTGCTTTATTATAGTTAATATGTTTGTCAAGTGTTTTGTTATCATCAAGCTAAACCCAAATTTATGCCTACAGTTCTAGTAGACATAAATAGGGGGAGATTGTTAGGAATATGTGTATTAGTTTGATGATAAGTTAAACAAAACACTTAAGTAGAAATCTAGTTTGTAGCCTCAACGGATAAGACCATCTTGGCTATCCGTTGAAGGAGTAACTTTACTTAGAAATAAGTTTAGTATTGTAGCACATTTCATTCTCTGGATTCAAGTTGTAATTCTTAGATGTTGTAGGAAATTATCAGTCATGTTTACTACTAGTGGATATGCAAATAGGAGGGCTAATTGTAAATATTTCATGCCTTGTAATTTTGTATAAGTGAAGAAGTATCAACTGATATTGAAGACCTTCAACGGATAAGAAACAAAGCTTCAACGGATGTCTCTAAAGCTTCAACGGATAATATCCATCAACGGATAAGTGCTTCAACGGATAAGACTTCAACTGCTAATGCATCAACACTAAAGCTTCAACGGATAAAGCCTCAACGGATAAGGCATCAACGGATGAAAGCTTCAACGGATGCTTAGTTCAATAGCAGTTGATAGTGACAATTCATAAGCTGACAGAGGCACATGGGTTGACAGAGACAAACTGGAATGTGGCAGCCTCTAGGAGGAATCAAGAAAATGCAGCATTTCCATTCTGGTGCAAACAAGGGAGTATTCAAAGATTAACAGCTAAACCCAAATTGCATTGGATAGAGAAATGAAGAAGAAACATGTGAAGAGTCTTTTTAATTGTATTTTACAGTTTTGTCTTCACTTGTAAACTTGGTGATATATAAACCAAGTAGCAGCTAGTAATTAGGTGTGAATTTTGAAGAGCCGTTTAGAAAAATCCAGAGAGAAAATCATCTAGTTTGTACTAGTTTGTACTAGGAAGCAGCTGTGATTTAATTCTTTGAATCACAGATTTTCTGAAATAACACATCTCTGGTGGAACAACAAATCCACCAGAAATTTTTTTAAGTTCTTTGTGTTCTTTACATTTGTGTTTGAATATATATCTGTCTGTATTAGCTTTCAGCAATTCACACACATTTGCTCACTAAAACACTTAGCCTTAGAAACTGCTCAAAACTTGAAATTTTTTTGAGATTTACATTCAACCCCCCTTCTGTAAATCTCATTGTTAGTCCACTGGGAATAACAAATAGAGTATAGCCATAGGTTATCCATGAGTTAAGATATGCGTAGATTGTGGAGAATGAAGTATGAGACTGAGTTATGAGTTGAAAACCGAATTTAAGGCAAGTTTCTAAATCCTTTATTATATATGTTGCAAAGATTTGATATTTCTCTCATGATTATGGTATTAGTCTTATGCTGTGAACCACACCTGGTAAAACCTTTACTTCTGAAATTGAAACCCATGGTTTTTTTCTACCTTCAAGTTTTGAATAGCCAAACATTTATCCTATGCTTCGATGCCAATTCAATGTCATCAGATACCCTTTATTTATTGAATACACACCCTTGTGTACCTGATTTCTTTTCATAAATACCAAACCTTTGTTATTACAAGATCAAAACTCTCATCTCGTATGATTTGATTATCAAATGCAAATGTAGTTTTGAGTTAAATGTTTTATAAGTGTTGATTATGATTCTGTTTATGGAAATAAAATTTTTTATTGAACTTAATTATTAGAACTGTATTATTTTTATAAAATATGTGGACCAGATTCATGGTCAGACTAGATTCGTGGTCAAATGTAGGCCAATGCGTGCCTTGGATCCAGTATAGAGAACATGGTTATATACCATGTTCAGGGTTAGTGTGTGACTGATCAGCAGCCTAACCTTCGGTTTTTAGTAAAATGATGTAAGTCCAATTCAGTAATTCCTCTGAATGATTGAATTTCCCAATTTTCAATTGATTCAAAGGTTGGTGAATCCTTTTATTTACCACCCTGAGATTGTGAACTCTTGATGGACTATTTCAAATTGTTGTTGCTATATTGGTACTTGTTGAGCATTGTTGCTCACCCTTGCTTTTCTTATAACCATTTCAGAAAGGCTTAAATATGAGTTGCTCGCGTTTGATAGCATTCAAGACTAAGGCTTTGCGAAGAGTATAAGTGGTTAAGTTGTCCAGAAGTCAAAAGAAGGTATCCAGAGATTGAGGAAGAAGGTTCAAGTTAGAGTTGGTTATTACAACTCAATTGTAAATCAGGTTTTTAAATAAAGTAGTAGTGATTCTTCTTATCTAAGATGACTTGAAGTTGTAAAAGATATTGTTGATTAATAATAGTGGTTGATTCCAATTTCAATGTTGTAACCTGTATGTGATCCTGTTTTAGGGGGTTAAAATGTTTTCTATGAATTCTTTTCAACTGTTCAGATTTTTAAATGCTTTGGTTTTTATTATCTTTTCAAAAATACAGGTTTTCAAAATTGTTTTAAAATGTGGTTTTCATGTGATGACGTCAAATCGAAACCCCCGAATTTGAGGGACGTCACAGTGTGATGATGTCATTTTGTTTTAATCCCCTTGGTTATTGCCAATTGCTTGGTTAATATCCATTGTTACTTGCATAAGCTCATTCCTTGATCGCTTATTTGTTTTACGGTTCGTTTAACTCTCATTCTCGTTGATTGTTTGAAATAACACATATGTGATCTTATCATTAGGGTTTCTCTAAGCCCTCCTCAATATCTTTTATTCATTTAGTGATCCTCTTAATAATCCTTGGATTTATTTCCTCTGATCTTAATACTTTCTACTTAATTCCTTCGGTGTTTGGTGGATTTTTGGAAAAAATTAAAATGCTCATTTTCGAGATCTGACGACCTTTACATACACTTAAATTCACTACGGAATACTATTATGTACTCAGAATTTTCATAAAAGAACATTTATATATGATCACCTGATAACATTTCATAATCAGCAAAAACCAACATAATTTACTATTCATCAGGGTTTCAAATATTTACAATTGGGGTTATTACATTTATTCTTCACTGAGGCATGAACATATTAATGAGCTTCTTTCAGTGAATTGTAAACAGACTTCAATTCTTCTTCTAATCTTTTGATTCTTTGTATTTTCCTTGTCTTTTTTTCTTCCTGATTTCTTGTGTAAACGTAGTATTATTTACCTGTCATGTTCTAATGTTGAGTTATCACGTTTACAGTTTATACAGCTTTGTAATCTCACCAACAATCTCCCCCTATTTGATTCTTAAACCTAACAAACAAATTTATAGAGAGGATAACTCAACTAAAAACTAGAAAAAGTAAAGTACCAGGACTTGTAAATAATGCTACTGGATTTCTGAATCAAATTCTGGATTTCCATATTTCTTTAGAAACAAAAGATACTTGTTTCTCTAGCACTGAACTCACTTTTAAGTAGTCTAAGTTTCATTTCATTGGTTCTTCAAATCTCTGCCAAATCTCTGCCAAATAATACTTCTTAGTTTAAGTAGTCTATTTTTCAGGATTTTTAAATAATTAAATCCAATTAAATAATTATTTAAATTTAATTAATAACTAATTAAATTAATTAATCAATTAATATTTAAATTAATTTACCAATTAAATAAATAATTATTCACTAAAATTAATTAACTAAATAATTCAGATTGATTTTTGAATTAAAAATAATTTTTCAGAATTAAAAATAATGATTTTTGAAATAAAAATGAATTTTTTTAGAAATAAAATAGAATTTTGAATTAATTTTAAATAAAAATATGTAAAAATAGATTTCAGAACAGGAATTAGGAATTTAGAAGATCAAATCCGGGTCAAACGTATCACGAAGAACCGTTCGACCCGCCGCCCTTAATTCCAGAATCCGGCGACGGCCGGTTTTACGGCCAGCCAATTCGTGGAAATTCAGAAATCGTTTGATACGATTCTTTGTGCCAACTAATTCCAAAATTGCAACAGCAACTCGAAAACGTTCTTCCTTTCCGTTCATAACCCTGGGACTTTGTTTTCTGTCGAAAATCGCCATAAACGCCGGCGACAGGCTCAAGAATCCGGCTATCCAACACAGGCTTGCAACATAGCAGTTCTATATATGAATTGAATCGTTTTGAAACGATCTATTAATTGATATCACTCAATCAATCCCAAAATCAACAGATTAAAAATTCCCAAATTTAATTAAGAACATTCATAATTTTAAAACCCTTATTTCTTAGTTTCGGGAATCAAACTCAATTTTAACCATGTTATTGAACTCCAAATTCGACATATAATATACCAAAATGACCAGAATAAAATTATCTACAAGATAAAATCATCAAATCACATAAACAACATCAAAATCAAAAGGTCCTAATTTAACTCTAATTAAATTCAAATTTAATGAAATAAACAGAAAATTACTTGATGTTTTTGCAGTGGTATGAATTGTAGAACTTGATTGTACTCATCAAGAGCTTCGATTCGATTACTTGCACGCCCAAATCGGAGTTCGATAACACCTTCGAATCCTCGTTTGATTATGAAAAACACGATGAATTTTAGGGTTTTTCTTTGGAAATTATATAATTTTATTGTGTGTAGATGATTATCTGTACAAAATACAATACTGTATTGGCTATATATTTTTATGGAATATTGGTACCCCGTTGGATCGTACCGGATATAAAAATAGAATACTTAATCATTAAGTATTAACAAAACTGATTCAATTCTGTACCAGTTTTAGGATTATTATCAAAACCAGGCTTTTTGTACATATAGTCTTGGTCTCAGCGCTTTGGTTACATGATTTACGAGAAGATAATATAATATTTTGATCAAAATATCATGTTTCTCGAAAATACGGGTTTTATCGATTTACTGAAAAGAATATTATATCATAAAATTTGCTTCGGGACCCACACGGGTCAAACTATACTCCGGATCGAAAAAGTTAAAACACGAAAAATGCTCGGAATATTCAAATTAGGTTTGAAAGGAGTTTTCCCGAGACTTCTGGGTTATAAAAACGCAAAAACGATTGAAGTCGGACGGTTCCCGTTTTTACACAATAATTTATAATTACTAGAAAAATAGTTTATTAAATCCATAAATCATTTATAAATTCATATAAGAACATGAAAATTAATATAAAATTATCAAAATTATATATACTTTATTTTAGAAATATAAAAATTAAAATACTCAAATTTTATCACATTTAAATATCCAAACACAAATACCACTCAACAGATAATTCACCAAAATTCACATAATAATCACAAATATTTAATTATTGATTAAAAATAATTACACGATATATCCCGGATATTACATGCTTCCCCCCTTAAAAGGATTCTGTACTCAGAATCTCCTAATTAAACCAATGAGGTAGTATTTCACGCATATCACTTTCCAACTCCCAGGTTGACTTTTCAAACCTTGGGTTTCTCCATAATACGCTTACTAACTTTACAAATATATTCATTAACACTTTCTCTCTCTTTTCTATAATCTCTATTGGATTCTCAACATAGGACAACTCTGCCTGAAGTTCTATTGGCTCACATTTTATCGCATGCCTAGAATTCTGGAATATACTTTTTAAAAACATTATGCATATATTTCGTATGTGGGGGTAACGCCAATTCGTATGCTACCTTACCGACACGTTTCAAATTTCAAAAGGTCTAATGTATCTAGGACTCAATTTTCCTTTCTCTTCCGACCCAGGACAATCCCTTTCGTAGTGACAACTTAAAAATATAAAATCTCATTCTCAAACTCTACGTTCTTTCTAGATTGATCTGCATATTTCCTTTGACAATCATGTGCCGCACTTAAACTTTTCTAAATAATCTCGACAACTTCCTTCATCTGTTGTACCAATTCTAGTTCAAGTATCTCACGTTTTCCAACTTTACCTCATTTCTTCTAAAACCAATGGCACAAACACATAACATATCTTCAATTATCTAGATCGTTCTTTCACTTTGGCCATCAGTCTGTGGATGGTAAGATGTACTCATATTCAACTTGGTTTCCAAACATTCCTGAACAATTTCTAGAATCTTGAAATAAATCTTGAATCTTGGTCAAATACAATATACACGGGAACTCCATGACGAACTACCTTCAATTACATGTAAACCAACTTGTCCAATGAAAATCTTTCATTAATAGGTAGAAAATGAGCAACTTAATTAGTTTGTCCACTGTAACCCAAATGGTGTCGTGGTTCTCTTTCGTCCTTGGTAATCCGACTATAAAATCAAGATCAATATGTTTCCATTTTCATTCTGCATCTCTAATGGTTGTAATAATCCATTAGGTCTCTGATATTCCGCTTTAATTCTTTGATATGCCTAACACCTACTAATCCATTATGAAATTTTCCTTTTCATATCTGGTAACCAATATTTTTCTTTAAATTTTTGTATATCTTGACACTTCCAGGATAGATTAAATACTAAAAATTGTAAGTTTCCTGTAGGATCTCATTCTTTAATTCTGTCACTTGTGGCATCCAAATTCTGGAAGAAAATTTGAGAATGTCGTAATCATTCTAAGTGCATAACTTTCCTCTTACTAAATTGTTAACATCCTGATCCATTATCTCCTCTTAACATCTCTTTATCTTCTCTAACAACTCTGGCTGAAAGGTCATACTACATTTCCTTGCTTCTTTTGGATTATAAATTTTTTGACTTCTAATTTCAACTTCTGATGCCATTACATTTGCTTTTCCTTGTTAATACATACTTCAAACTCTTATGCTCCGTACAAATCTCACACCTTTCTCCATACAGATAATGTTTCCAAATCTTCAAAGCGAATACTATTACCGCTAGTTCCAAGTCTTGAATAGGATGCTTTTGCTCATGAGGTTTCGGTTGTGTAGATGCATACGCAATAACTTTATTATGATGCATCAACACGCAACCTAATCCCTTATGAGAAGCATCACTATAGATTACAAACTCTCCTTGATTATCTCAAAGTGATAAAATAAGTTCCGTAATCAAGCTCTTCTCCAATTCCTGAAAATTCTCTTCACACTTCTCAGTTCCATATAAACTTCTCACTTTTCCTAGTAAGCTTCGCCAAAAGTGTCACAATCCTCGAGAAATCTTGAACAAATTTTTGATAATATCCCGTCAATACTAAAAACTTCTCACTTTTGTTGGTGCTTTTGGTCTTTCCCCATTTATAGTAGCTTTAATCCTTGCTGGATCCACTTTGGGTCCTTCATCTCTTTGAATTAAACTTTATGCAACCAAAACTCATACTTTGAAAACTTAGCATACAACTTCTTCCTTCTCAGAATTCCCAAAATTATCATTAAATACTTTGCATGGTCCTCCGTTGACCTCGAGTAATTCAAATTATCATCTATAAATACAACACAACTTATGTAGATACTCCTTAAAGATTCTGTCCATCAATTTTAAATGTTGCTGGTGTGTTGGTCAATCCAAAAGACATTACTAGAATTTCATAATAACCGCACTTAGTTCTGAAAGCTTTCTCTGGTATGTCCTCAGTTTCGATTTTCAATTGATGATACCCAAATCTTAAATTAATCTTAGAAAATACTTTGCTTCTTTTTAACTGATTAAACAAATTATTACTTCAAAAAAACAGATACTTGTTTTGGATAGTGAACTTGTTGTGCTTCCTCTAGTCAACACATAATCTCATGCTTTCATCTTTCTTTTTAACAAATAATACCGGTGCATCTCATAGGCTACACTAGGTCTAATCGCTCCTTCTTCCCACAACTCTTTCCATTTCTTTGCTAACTCCTTTATTTCAACTGGCATTATTCTGCACGGGGCTTGAGATGCTGGTTCCGTTCCTGGTGCTAAGACGAGCGCCAACAAAATTTCTCGGTCTGGAGGAAGTCCTGGTAACTTGTCTGAAAACACGTCTAAAAATTCATTGACCACTAGAATATCTTCAATTTTTTTACTAACTTCTTGCTTCTATTTATTACATAAGCAATATAATACTCCCATCTTGAATCATCTTAAAAACTTTTTTACTCGCCTTCAATTTCTAAACGTCATCACCTTCTCTTCCAGCATCTTCAGACTTATCCTCCCATTACGATAGTCTATCTGAACATCACGCTTAAGTAGTCCAACCATTCCTTGAATAATGTCAAATTTTCCTCTCTTAAATGGTATTAAATCAGCACAAACTTATTGCCAGAAGTCTCACTCACAATAGGTACACACTTGTTTAACAGACACATGTTCTTGATTTGTTAGTTTTATAGTCATGATCTCATTTAATAGATCAACTGGGCAATTTAACTTATCAACGAAATCTCGAGAAATAATTGATCGAG
Source organism: Apium graveolens (assembly GCF_009905375.1). Taxonomy (NCBI): domain Eukaryota; kingdom Viridiplantae; phylum Streptophyta; class Magnoliopsida; order Apiales; family Apiaceae; genus Apium; species Apium graveolens. Next base: position 137,282,830 of record NC_133650.1, on the reverse strand, counting down.
TTGCTCCCGATTCTGCTAACACTTTAGCATATAAAGAAGTCACAGCAATTATTCCTGCCATCATATCTGAACATACAATTATATCCTAAAACTCTCGATCTTGGAGACTTATAGAAGTAGATCCTATAATTCTTAGCGCATCATTGACTTGGGCTGGTCATTTACAATCCTCACCATATGCCCTGGTTTTCCATACTTGAAACATATAGTCGACTGGCTGGAACTCTGTCCGCTTGACATATAATAAGTTGATTTTTGTTGGGAAAACTCTTACAAATAATAACAGTGTAACAAAACAACTAGAAGGATCCATAATTCAATAAACTTATAGTTGAAAAGAAATAAGGAACAATGATTTGAATATGAATGAGACAACCATATTGGTACTTAAGATGACCAGTCTTTCGTACCATATGGCATACGACACATGATTAGGTGGCGTCCCACCAGACTCTTCGTCATTCCGATAAAGCATCACAACATAACACTGCTTGTCTCAATCAGAAAGTAAAACTTGAGGGGAAAATGATCTTGAAAGAAATACAAGAATCTTCTTTTTCTTATTGCTTCATAGAGCTTATAATGATTATTTAAGAATCAGGAGAATCATATACATGAGTATTATAGAAAAGAATGATATCGTTGATCACCATCCTTACTTCACTTATGAATAGCTTCATAGCTCGTTCGATCAATAGATCCCCTTCTGAATCATATAATAACTTAAGAAAATCTACTGGAATGCCTTCATAATTTGATCTCTATTCCTTTATTAATTCATGTACCTTTAGCGTCGTGCCTCCACGTTCAAGGGTTTTATTGCTCGACCATATTCGCGTTCTCACAGGATTTACATTCATAAATTTCAAATTTCTTCTATATGACTTAAAATAACCACCGATCATTCATCATATCGATTCTTTTGCTAATAATGTTCTTCCTTTAAAAAGGACAGGAAATGTGTTCAACCTTCTCTGATCATGCTCACATTTTTTTTTAATCAATGAATTCTTTAAACTCTAATTGTCTCAGAAATTGGATGAGTAGTTTCTCTGCACGCTAATTCTATTGCTAACATTATCAAGAAACCATCGGGAACGATTGAAACCTCTCCGTAATAGCGGGTCCTCTTGGCCCCCTGAATTAACAAAACTAAGTTCGGAACAAGTGTTCTTCTAGGTAATCTGAATCTTATAACAAGCAAGAAACTCAAGTAGTAATTTGACAACCAAATTTTTAAAATTTATTTTGTTTAAAGAACTTTTAGAAATTTTATTTAGAAAATCTCTTTCGAAAACACGTTTAAAAATTTGAAAAACGCACATCTGGTTATCCTTACTATATGAGTTGGTTGTTGTCCTCCTTAATTATAACAAGGTACCAAATTAAAGAAACATTCATATAAAGGTCCATGTACTTCAATCTATCTTCTGCCCCTTATTGGGTCCATCTTGCCTGCATTAGTCGACGAAAACTTCAGTTACCATTACATATTATCTTATTCGTAACTTCACTTCAAAGCTTCCATACTGGTTATACTCCTATCATCATTTTTGCTATCGTTAAGTACAACAGGTCTATCCAATAGTCAACAAGTCTATTCTATAGAACATAGTCTGCTAATATCACATCACATCGCTACTATACATATCACATTCGTCATAACATCATCATCTAACTCCAAGAGAACTCTGGATCTCCAACCTTCTCAAACTCCTTTAAAACCCATTTAGCCCATTCCACAAGATAATCATGGGTGGCATGCTCAGTAGTGACTCCATATAACCTTGAAGTAGTTATCCTCCAGAATACATGAATCCTCTCTCTAAGTTTCTTCTTACTTTCTTAATATCTCATACACTCACCATATGTTGTAACCCTCGAATCCATCCTTGTAGGTGTTGTTACTTCTTAATTCAAGTCTCAAATTGATGGTATGGAATAAAGTGTGGGGTAAACTAAAAAGATAGACTCATAGATAAATGTCTGGTAGAACAAGAATCAGCAAGTAGGGGTCCTTAAATAAGTAGTTTCACATCAGGGGTGGTAGAATAGCTTGCAGAGGTGCAACTGTTACAACAGGAGGTAATAGAGTTAATACTGGTGGAAGAACAAAGTGTAGATCAAATCTGGGTGAAGATGACGGTCCTCAAACAGAAAGCTCCGAATGGTTAGATGATACAGGGAAAATAGGCTTTGCCATTACCGTTAGCTGGAAATCATATTGCAAGATAAGAATCTTGAATAGCAACACGAATTGTACCGAAAACCTACTATACAGTCGCACTCAACCTCACGACATCCTATCTTTCCATTTCTATTAGTCCCTTAATCAACTGTATAGGGGGTGAATACAGTTAATACAATCAATTTGACAAAGCTTCAATATAATTAACATTTTTTATATTAACTGATAAAAACTTATTACAAATGTACTCTCTCGAAAGGATGAACAAATATCCTTGAGATCTGCTAGGTTATGCGAAAGATATAACAATGTCGCAATGCTTATAACATGAACCTAATCTATGCTTTATATAGAGCACATCTAACAATGTATAAGGAATCCTATTCAATTAACAACAAGGAAACCTATACAATTGCTTTTGAGATAAAGTCCTTCACCGTCTTGAGTTCCTGTTTCTTGTTCCTTCTCAAAGATCAACTGATATGATAAATACTAATTTTATCATCCGTTGACATCATCATCCATTGATATCATTATCCATCGATTATCAACATCCGTCGATGTCATTATCATTCATCGATATATTCATCATCCGTCGATGTCATCATCATCCGTCAGTGTAGTCATCATCCGTCGATGCTTCTGATAGTTTCTGTTTGATATCATCAATTGCTCCTAACAATCTCCCCCAACTTGTTCATTATGGAAATATGGACAAGTTCCAATTGATGTTGTCAAAACTATCTAAATGCAGGAATCAAGTATGCATATTCAATCCTGCTTCAATGAATATCAGACTTTACTCTTCATCTTGAACTGCTTCTTTAACTTGACCAATGTCAGAGGTTAATTCCACTTCCCCCGCACAGAATGCTTCCATAATCTTCCTTCTTCTTCTTTTTCTACAGCTTTGGCTTTAGACTTTGAAAAGTTTGACTTCTCTCCTATCTTCTCTTTTCCTTTAAGCTTCAAGTCAACAATTATTGTAACTTGTGATCTGAGATCTTCTGCTTGACTGATTTTCCTTATAATTACACCTCTGGTTGGTCTATTAAAAGGATCATCTTCATAAAGTACTTGAGAAATAACAGCAATATCAGCATTTGTTGTCTTCATGGAATTCTTGAAATCTTCCTATATTTGCCTTAGTTGTTCAAGATCAACTCTTGGATTTTCTTTTGCACATATTCTTCTACTCTTCTACTCTTCCCAGTTGCAAATAATTGAATCTTTGGATCCTTGTAGAACATAGTTGTCTTTCAGAGATTGAAGAAATTGACGTGCACTAACTTCTTTCTCCAGAATACCTTGGTCTTCATCAGCAATAGTTGTGACTTGCAAAGATTTTTGCATTTTATTTTGTAGTCACAGTCAAATATTCAACTCTTCTCACCTTTTCTCCTTTTGCTATCTTTTTATCCCCCCTTATTACCTCCATCATGATTTTCATCATCTTTTGTCAATGACAGTTGTTTGCATTTAGATGTAATAATATTCACCCCCCTTTTTGGCATCATCACCAAGCAGTAGAGAAAGAATCAGCTCCATTGAATTTCGTACATCTGTAAGTTGAGCAGACATTTGATCTTGTTTAGCTTCCAATCTAGCTTGACTGGCTTTAAATGTAGTTTGTCTGGCAACTATTGGTGAAATTTATTTATGAATTTCCTGATGAGTAGTCAGCTTTGAAGCAATCAAAGATTCTTTAATCTGATTGAATTGTGTAGTAGTTGCTTCATGAGCTGTGTGTAAGGATCCGACAACTAAGTTGATGCTTTCAGATGATTTAGCGTATTATGATTTATAATCTGTTATTTCCATATATGCAACAACTTGTGTTCTGGAAATAGGATATGTATTATCTTTCCAATGAGCATTCCAGAGATTATCAGAATAATCCTTTTCTTTTGTAGCATCTAACTCTTTCAGTTTCTGTTGTATAACATGCATAGGCATATCTTCAGGGAAGAAAAGATTAGAGGATCTATAATAGCATTAGAAACATTAGCTTCTTCACCATCATTAGATTCTTCAACAACAACCGGATTTTGCACTAATAGGTGAACTTCATCATCAGCTGCAGTATGTAGAATATAATTAGAAATTTGTGCAGTATATGATCTAATAGCTTCAACAGCTTCCACACCTTCAACAGTTAACGCCACATCTTCAAGTATTGTAGATAAATGAATTGGAGCTTCGAGATTTACTTCCAGAACCTCAGTTCCTGTAACATGCTATGGTGATTCTAAAATGAATGAAACTTTATGAATGGACTATTATGCTACTACACCTTCAGCAACAACAGGGATTTCCTCAGGTGATGGTAAAGTAGAGTAAATGGACCGTTTTTCAACAAAAACAGGGATTGTACTATGTGGTGGAATAGAAGAATGCATGGACTTCAAGAAAGTATCAGTACTTAGACTTGTAGGGAGTTTAATAGCCCTTGGTGTATCAGAGTGTTCTTCATGTTCAACAGACTGCCAACATCTGTTTCTTTAGGAATCTGAGCACCTGCAAATATATAGCAAATAAACCTAAATCTCTCTATTCTTTTAAAGTAGTCTCACTACTCCTCACACCACACATCTCATGACTTTTAATAGTCAGAGCTTCCTCACAAGGATTACTAAATCCTATCTCTCATATACCTCTCCTTTTTAGAGGTAGGATCCTGCCGATCTTAAAATATGTTTTCTCTCAATCTTTTCACACATCTCACAGAAAAAGGCTCAGAAAGATTGTCCTACAGAAATAAGATGTGGCTAAAGAAGGGTAATTTATGGTCAAACAACTAGAGGTAGTCCTTGAATAAGGTTTAGGAGTAATCATGCCAATGTGATTTATATCATGAAAAATATAATAAATGCTGAAAGAATCAAATCAGTATTTAGAATAAATGTTGATAAAGTAATAACAGTATTTATACCTTGTGAATACACAATTTAGCTCACAGAGTATACTATGGTTATGACAGTTGTTGTTCATCAATAATGAGAACATTCATTTGAATTGGAGAGGATTTGATCAGGTTACTATCATCTACCATGATCTCAAACCTTGTTCTTCTTGCAAAGAACTAACACTTGAATGTGTTTATTGAAAGCTATCACAGAGTCTGCAGTAAAAACTGATGAAACCTTTGTGTCTCTGTTAGTATCATCAAGATCTACCTCAGCAAGTAGTCTCTAACCAACTAAATGTTTTTTCTGAGTGGTGAGCACAATTCAAGAATTATGTCACTTGATTTTTGGCAACATTTGAGAAAATAATTCAAGTGTTTTAGTTGTGAGAAGAAATTTAAGATTTTAAGATAGTTAGTGTTAAGAAATGAGTGTGAACAACTTTCTTGATGAGAAAAAAAAAGTTTCAAAGATTTTGAATAAAATGTAACACTCAAAGATAATAATCCTTATAGACTAAGAATTAAATCTTCCATAAATTTCTTCTTTAACAACAATTACCTCCTGCATTGTGCTCAATCTGTACTGAAGTGATCACATGAACTTAAACATAGATTAGTTTATTCACATGCATTATTAAAAACATTCGAAGTTTATCATGCAGTACTAATTTGGATATATCATGTAAAGGCATTCAAGCACACAAAAACAATAAAGTAAATGTAATCAAATAAGATAGCTAAGAAGCTTAAAGATTTTCATTAAACATGAAGAGGAGGTATACAAAGCAGAATCATAAAATAGTCTTAACACAAGCTAGTAACTATTCCTAGAAACTATTCCATCTTCAACTTCTTTAGAGCTTCTTGCTTCTTCATGGATCGGTGGTAATAAATCCCCGAGATTGTCTTCGTAAGAGAGTTAATGTTCTCTTTCAACTCAAGAGCTTCAAGTCTCTGTTGTTCAGCCTCTTTGGCTAACCGCTCATCCTCAAGAGTAATTTCCAACTAAAACAGTTGGAGATTCACTTTTTGATTACTATACAACCCCTCATAGAGTGATGGTGGAACATCATGAGAACTAAAGATTTGATTGTTAATCTTGACTCTACGTCCCCAGGGGTCATAATAGACACAACCCTCTTCGAACTTGAAAACTGGATAATAGATTCCAGCAATGGTGCGAGTAATAAACAAACGTTGAGCCATCAACATTTGAGAAGTTGAGGAGTTGTGTTCAAGAAGGCTTGAAATATGAGTTTTTTTTATTTGAAGTGAAAAGTCAGTGAGAAGTTTTGAAAGTGGAGGGTTATATTTATATAGAAGAAGTTCAGAAACTGAAGAGACTCTTTGATTAACCATGTAATAATTGACCATAATGCAAATAAACGATTACGCGTATCTAGGTAAACAAAAAGTAATCTCTCTCTTCAGATTCCTAATCCCAATGTATATACTCAGGTATTACGAGATACTTGCGTCAATAACTAACCCATTTAAGCAATTAAAAGATATTCCACTATCTCATTGTATAATTAAAAATACTGCTTAATAGTTTATTTCGAACAAGTTCAAAATAATCAGTGAAGTATAACAATCAATCAAGTCTTGATCATTATCAGCATTTTAATTATAACTATCAGGACTTATCAACTGCTGGCATAACCTATTAGTCAAAGAAGTTTAACTAATAACAGAATAGGTAAGCAAAAATAGTAGTTCAACATGCATTTTTCACATAAGATCATTTAGCACAATTTGCATGTTATCATGACATCAACATTTAGCATAAGAATTAGTATCTAACAAGTACTGACAAATAATAAGATATCATACTTAATAATACCAGCAGACTTAATTATCAGAGTTTAAGAATCATCCTGAAATCATTCCCAATTCATTCACCAATCTTGTGAATGTAGCTTCACGGAGAGGCTTGGTGAATATATCTGTTACTTGCTGATCTGTTGGAACAAAGACCAATTTCACTGTACCAGCTTCCACATGTTCCCTTATGAAATTATATATGATACTGATGTGCTTAGTCATTGAATGCTGCACTCGATTTCCTATCATTGTAATAGCACTTTGACTATCACAATATATAGGAATAGAAGAACAGTCTAACCCATAATCCAGTAATTGATTTTTCATTCATAGAATCTGAGCACAACAGCTTCCTGCAGCAATGTATTCTGCTTCTGCAGTTGATGTGGAAATTGACTTCTATTTCTTGCTATACCAAGAAACCAATGTGCCACCAAGGAATTGGAAGCTTCCAGAAGTGCTTTTCCTGTCTATTTTGCATCCTGCAAAATCAGCATCTGAATATCCAATTACCTTAAAATCTAAATCTCTAGGATACCATAATCCCAGATTCATGGTGCCTTTGAGATACTTAAAAATTCTTTTCATAGATAATATATGAGGTTCTCTAGGGTCAGCTTGGAACCTTGCATAGAGACACGTAGCATACAGGATATCGAGTCTACTAGCAGTCAGATATAGGAGTGAGCCAATCATACCTCTGTAGTTAGTTATATCTATTGAATAACCAGTATTTAAATCTAACTTGGTTGCAGTGGCCATATGACTTGATGCAGTTGAGTTGTCTTACATTCCAAATCTTTTGAGTAGATTCCTGGTGTATTTGGATTGATTTATGAAGATTCCATCATCAATTTGTTTAACTTGTAACCCCAGAAACTAACTCAATTCTCCCATCATACTCATTTGATACCTGGACTGCATTAGCTTTGCAAATCTCTCACAAAGTTTATGATTAGTAGATCCAAAAATGATATCATCAGCATATATCTGTACTAATAACAAGTCTTTACCATGGTATTTATAAAAGAGAGTTTTATCAATTGTACCTCTTATGAAACCACTCTCTAGGTAGACATGATCCGGATAACTTGGATCAGTGAACCCTGGAGGTTGTTCAACATAAACTTCCTCTTCAAGTTTCCCAGTTAAGAAAGCACTCTTCACATTCATTTGGAACACCTTAAACTTCTTGTGAGCAGCATAGGCAAGAAAGATTCTTATTGCTTCTAGCCTTACAACTGGAGCAAATATCTCATCATAATCAATGCCTTCTTGTTGTGAGTAACCCTTTACAACCAGTCTTGCGTTATTCCTTGTAATAATGCCCTCAATGTCAGTTTTATTTCTGAACACCCACTTTGTACCAACTACAGATCTGTTCTTTGGTCTTGGCACAAGAGTCCAGACTTTATTCCTTTCAAATTCATTGAGCTCTTCTTCCATTGATGTGACCCGGTCAGCATCTTGCAGAGCTTCTTCAACCTTCTTAGGTTCAGTTTGAGATAGAAAAGAATGGTAGAGACATTCATTCTGAGTGGCTTTTCTTGTATTTACACCACTGTCAGGGTTTCCAATGACTAAGTCAGGTGTGTGACTTAGACCATTTTCTTGCAAATGGAAGTTGACTCTCTGAAGACGAACCTCCCCCTGATCCATGAACTCTTTATTATTTCTTTGATTGGTACCAATGTTATTTCCTGATGCTCCCCCTGAATCAGTGTTCCCATTGTTATCAGTATTCGACTCATCAGAATTTAAGGAAGATGAGTATGATGATCTTTCTAATGATGTCTCTTGAGATGAATCACTTGTTGTAGTCTCTGGATTTGAATCATGTTACTCCCCCTCAACATATGCTTCGGTGTCAGAAGAATTTCCACTGTTCCGTGGAACCTCAGAGCTTTGAGTGATATCAGAACTTACCGTATCAGAGTCAGGATTTAAAAGTTCAGCATAAGGTACTTTATTTTCAAATCTCAATTTTTCATGGTCATCTACATCTTCTAGACATGTTCTCTTCTTATCATCAAAAGATACATGTATAAATTCCATGATTGTTCTTGTTCTCAGATTTTAAACTCTGAAGGCTTTTGTGGTCTGTTGAGTGTCATTTATGTCACTTTATAACGCTCCGTAAAGCTTTCAATTGGTGTTTTGTACTCAAGTCTTTTGGTGTTTTTAACAATTTTTTGTAGTGTTATGCATTTCAGGCATTTAACAGGAATTTAGGTTGTCTAGCATTGTTTTGATGCTAATATGGTGTTAGGATGGTGTCAAGAAGATTGCTCGTGAAAAGACCAACTAAAACCGACAAGAAAAGGAGAATTCAGGATTTTCTCCAGAGAATCAGCGCACCGCGCTATAGTAGCGCACGACTGCGCCAGGAGTACAGAGATGCAGCGCGCCTGCGCTAGTGAAGCACGCGCCCGCGCCGGTTCGAATTCAAAGAATCATGTTTCTACTATGATTTTAATCTATAAGACTTCTAATCTACATGGGCTTCTATATAAACAAAACTTATGATCATTTTTCAGAACGGGACATACCAGAGCTTAATGAGAAGTCGTAAGAAGACCGTAGAGCATAATTCAACCAAGGAGAAGAATATCTAGTTTATTCTTGTGATTCTTTATTTTAAGTTGTAACTTTGGATGCTAGTTTCCTTACTTGTGAACCTATACTCTTGTTTCGTACTTGGTTTTATTATTTATTCAGTATAAAGACTACGTTTATTATACCATGTTTTCATCGGAACCCACGTTGATGATGAGTCCGATTATAGGCTAATCGTTATCGTAGGGTTCTAGCGGATTTATTTATGGATTTCTTTAATTAATTTGTTTCGACGCCTTAGTGTGTGGTGATTGTATGATATCCTAGTATTAGGTGTGCTTATTCGTCTTATGAGTGTCGTGAACTTATAAGATAGCGTGTTAATCTCTAATGAAGTAAAAGTGAATTTAGGGGTTTAGAACTTGCCATACTAGCATAGTTTCATGTATTTGATATGCATGATTCGTAGGTAATTTTAACCATCTTACTTGCCCTATGTAATAACGATAGATAACTTGTGCATTACACCGTTATGTTGTCAAATTCTATAGACATATAGGGTCGCAATATAATTGGTGTCTATTTAGCTTCTATCTCTTTTGTGGATGTCTGCTAGTATGGTATTCGTACAACGAAAGTTGGCGTTTATCAGTTTTGTGTTATCTGATTAGTGTCATCACCATTGCATGCTAAGGATAAGAATAAAAGGCTATTGAATAAAGTATTTAATGAAGTTAGAATATCATGTTTGTGTTATATAAGAAATCAACCTTTTACTCTCTTAAGTTTAATTGCATGTTAGTTAATTGTAGTTAAAAACAACCTCAATTTATTTTTCGTCTTAGCATTGGATAATAACCATACCATTGTTGCATAAGTACATTGATTAAAAATAACCTAAACCAGTCCATGTGGGAATGAACTAAAATTAATTCTATATTACTTGTGATCAGGTATAATTGCATGAATGTTAGCACATGTTCTAGCCCTAACAAATTTTTGGCGCTGCTGCCAGGGACTTCGGTGTTATTTTTTAGTTTATGTGTTTATCATCATTGGTCGTTAAAGTTCAGTGACTCGGACATTGTTACTTACTTATTTGCTTTTCGTGTTTAGGTATTCTAGCGAGCGTGTATGCATACGCGTTCTCGGTCTCGTAAGAGAACACTTGATCAAGCTGAGGAAGAAGTTGTAGTAGCTAAGGATGTTATCGAGGAACCACTTGTCGAGGAGAAAGTTGAAGAAGAAGCACTTATTGCAATGAGAGAACCAGAAGCAAATCCGAAGGCTTTGATGGATTACTCTCAACCAATGATTAATGATATTCAGTCTAGCATTGTTCGACCAGCCATCTCGGCTAATACCTTTGGGATCAAGTCGAGCACGATTCAGATGATACAGAACTCAGTTCAGTTTGGGGGTCCTCCGACAGAAGAACTTAACATACACATCAGAGATTTCATCGAGATCTGCGACACTTTCAAGTTCAATGGAGTTTCTGAAGATGCTATTAAGTTGAGGCTTTTCCCATTCTCTCTACGGGATAAAGAAAAGTGATGGTTATATTTTATTCCACCAGGGTCTATCACCAAATGGGAGGATCTTGCTCAAAATTTCTTAACTAAATTCTTTCCTATGGCGAAGACTGCTGCAATCAGAAACACGCTTACTCGATTTGCTCAGCAATCTGGAGAATCTTTATGTGAGGCTTGGGATCGCTACATGGAGATGCTTAGAAAGTGTCCTCATCATGGGGATGCCTGACTGGATGATCATTAACTGTTTCTATAATGGTTTGGGCTACTTCTAGACCCATGCTTGACGCAGCATCAAGTGGAGCCTTGTGGGCTAAAAACTACGATGAAGCTTATGAATTAATTGAACTGATGGTTGCGAATGAATACCAGAATCCTACTTAGAGACTATCTCAGGGAAAGGTAGCAGGAATTCTGGAGTTAGACACAGCTACTGCTATAGCTGCTCAGCTTAAGGCTTTAATGATGAAGGTGGATTGGTTGGCTAATTATGGAGTTAATCAGATCACTAGTCTCTGTGAGCTTTATGCTGGTGCCCATGAGACAGAGCAGTGTGCTATTTCTAATGAATCGGCTCAGTTCGTGAGAAACTTTCAGAGGTCGCAGTAGCCTCTACCAGCCACCTATCATCCTAACAACCGCAATCATCCTAACTTCAGTTGGAGTAACACTCAGAATGCGGTTCAGCAGCCTTATCAGCAGTATCCAGCAAAGTAGTACAACCCCTTGGTTTTTAGCAACCATAATATGCACCAAGACAACAACTCAAGCTGCAACAGTCTAATGAAAAATCTGAATTGGAGGAGTTGAGGCACATGTGTAAGAGCCAAGCGGTTTCTATCAAGACCTTGGAAAATCAAATTGGACAAATTGCCAATGCCTTGCTAAATCATGAATCTGGTATACTTCCTAGTGACATTGAAGTGCCAGGAAAGAGGGAAGCTAAGGAGCAGGTAAAGGAAATTACATTGAGGTCTGGGAAGGTTGCAAATCCCGAACACTCTCAAGTTTCGAATGAAGAAGTTGTGGTTGAAGAAGAAGTGCAGAAGGAAGCTGAAGTGGAACTAAGGAAGACTACTGTTGAGCACACTCTTCCTGAGGGTAATACAGGGGAGAAGCAGATCTATCCTCCACCTATTTTTCCTAAGAGGCTGTAAAAGAAAAAGCTGGATAAGCAGTTTGAGGAGTTTCTGGAGATGTTCAAGAAGCTTCATATGTACCTTTCGCTGAAGCTCTTGAATAGATGCCTAGTTATGCAAAGTTTATGAAAGGTATACATTCTCGGAAAGTGAAGCTTGATGACTTAGAGACCGTTGCTCTCACGGAGGAATGCGGTGCTGTGCTGCAACAAAAGTTGCCTCGAAAGCTTAAAGATCATGGAAGCTTCACTATTCCTTGCACCATTAGAAAAGTTTTATTTGACAAATGCTTATGACCTGGGAGCTAGTATAAATCTGATGCCTTTGTCATTCTTCAAGAAGTTGGACTTACCTGATCCAAAGTCGACTTATATGACCTTGCAGTTGGCCGATCATTCTATTACATCTCCACGAGGCATTGTGGAGGATGTATTGGTCAAGGTGGACAAACTCATCTTTCTTGCCGATTTTGTAATTCTTGATTTCGAGGAGGATAAGAAGATTCCCATAACTTGATTGATGTGCAGAAGGGTGAGCTTACCATGCGAGTGCTGGATCATGATATGATTTTCAATGTGTTCAATGCCATGAAGTTCCCTATGGAAAATGAGGAGTGCTAAAAGGTGGAGTTGGTCGATTTTGTGGTTACTTCAGAACTTGATCAATTGCTAAGGTCTGATGCCTTAGAGAAGGCCTTGTTAGGGAATTCAGATAGTGAAGATGATGAAGGTGATAAGCAGTTGCAATATCTGAATGCTTCTCCCTGGAAGCATAAGATGGATATGCCTTTTGAATCTCTTGGAATGGAGGAGCTGAATAAATCTCCAAAGCACCTCAATCCATCTATTGAGGAAGCTCCTACACTTGAGCTTAAACCATTGCCTGAACATTTAAGGTATGCTTTTTTAGGTGATGCATCTATATTGCCTGTGATTATTGCATTTGACCTTTCAGGTAGTGATGAGGAAAAACTCTTAAGAATTCTAAGAGAGCTCAAATCGGAAATTGGATGGACTATAGCAGATATTAAGGGAATTAGCCCTTCTTATTGCATGCATAAAATTCTTCTAGAGGAAGGTAGAAAGCCTATTGTTGAGCAACAAAGACGGCTTAATCCAATCATGAAAGATGTTGTGAAGAAGAAAATTCTCAAATGGCTGGATGCAGGAATCATTTATCCCATTTCTGACAGTTCTTGGGTGAGTCCAGTTCAGTGTCTGCCGAAGAAAGGAGGTATCACGATTGTAGCTAATGAGAAGAATGAGCTAATCCCTACTCAAACAGTCACGGGGTGGAGAGTTTGCATGGACTACAGGAAGCTGAACAAAGCCACGAGAAAGGATCACTTCCCGCTGCCATTTATGGATCAGATGCTTGACAGATTGGCTGGGCACAATTACTACGGTCTTCTGGATGGCTATTCGGGCTATAATTAGATTTGCATTGCTCAAAAAGATCAGGAAAAGACTACTTTCACTTGTCCATTTGGTACTTTCACCTTCAGAAGAGTTTCCTTTGGTTTGTGGAGAACCTGCCATATTTTAAAGATGCATGATGGTTATCTTCTCTGACATGATTGGTCAGAATATGGAGGTGTTCATGGATAATTTCTCTGTGTTTGGAGATTCTTTTGATGAGTTCTTGCAGAATCTCTGTGCCATTCTTGAAAGGTGTGTTGAGACCAATCTGGTTCTTAACTGGGGAAAATGTCACTTTATGGTGTGACAGGGCATTATTCTTGGTCACAAGGTCTCTACTAAGGGTCTTGAGGTGGACAAAGCCAAGGTGGGGGTCATTGAAAATCTTCCTCCACCAATTTATGTCAAGGGAGTTCGCAGCTTTCTTGGTCATACGGGTTTCTCTAGGCGGTTCATCAAGCACTTCTCTAAATCTTTAGAGAAGGATGTCTCGTTTAAGTTTGATGATAAGTGTCTAGCTGCTTTTAAGTTCTTGAAGAAGAATTTGATCACGGCACCTGACATTATTATACCTGATTGGAGTGAGCATTTTGAGATGATGTGCGATGCAAGTGACTATATAGTTGGAGCAGTTCTTGGGCAGATAAATAACAACATATTTCATGTGGTCTACTATGCTAGTAAGACCCTCAATGGTGCTCAACTGAATTATACTACTACTGAGAAAGAAATTTTGGCCATTGTCTACGGTTTTGAGAAATTTCAATCTTATTTGCTTGGGACGAAGGTGACAGTTTTCACTGATCACGCTGCGATTCGATATCTCGTCTCGAAGAAGGACTCGAAGCCTAGATTGATTAGATGTGTTCTTTTGCATCAGGAATTTGAATTAGAGATTAAGGACAGAAAAGGTACTGAGAATCAAGTCGCTGATCATCTCTCATGTTTGGAAGACCCAAGTGAAACTTAACAGGATAAGATATTGATAAGTGAGTCTTTTCCTGATGAGCAGCTATTTGGGGTACAAGAAGAAGAACCGTGGTTTGCAGATATTGTGAACTACCTTGTGAGTAATATCATGCCTCCAGAATTGTCTTATGCTCAAAGGAAGAAGTTTCTTCATGAGGTAAAGTGGTACATGTGGGATGAACCACATCTGTTTAGGAAATGAGCTGACCAAATTATCAGGAGATGTATTTTGTACAGTGAAACGGGGGGGGGCATCTTGCGAGACTGTCATTCGACTGTTTATGAAGGCCACTATGGCGGAGAGAAGACAGCAGCTCGTGTCCTTCACACGGGATTCTTCTGGTCTACTTTGTTTAAGGATGCGCATCACTTTGTTTTGAAGTGTGATCGATGCCAGCGTGTGGGTAATATGTCCAAGAGGGATGAGATACCTCTTAATATGCTTTTCGAGGTTAAAGTCTTTGATGTTTGGGGAATCGACTTCATGGGGCCATTTGTCTCATCTTGCAATAATCAGTATATCTTTTTGGCGGTCGATTATGTGTCGAAATAGGTTGAAGTTAAAGCTTTTTCGACAAATGATGGAAAGGTAGTGCTTAATTTTATTTATAAGCAGATATTCACACGATTTGGGACTCTAAGAGTTATAATCAGTGACGAGGGATGGCATTTTTACAATCGCAAGTTCACTGCAATGATGCAAAGGTATAATGTGAATCATTGTATTGCTACAGCCTACCATCCTCTGACCAATGGTCAAGCTGAAGTGTCTGTAATAACCCCAATTTTTGGAATTTTTGAAACTCTTATGAATAGAGATTTTGCCAATTATGCTGAATAAGAAAACTTTTCATACCACACTATGTAGGGGTTCTTTTATTGATCTTCTGAGATATTATTAGTACTCTATGTGGTATATAAGTGTATGTAAAGATCGTCAGAATCCAAATCCGAACACTTTGATTTTTCCCGAAAATCCACCAGATACCGAAAGAATTATAAGGTAACATGGTTAAAGGGATTTAAATTCAAGGATTATAAGAGAGGATCATTAAAGGATTATAAGATATTGAGAAAGATTTAGGGGAACCCAAGTAATAAGATCCCGGATGTGATCCCTCAAACAACGAAAGAGAACAGAGTTAAGCGAACCGTAAAACATATAAACGACCAAGGTACAAGCACATACAAGTAGAATGGGAAGGAAGCTACCAAGAAAAGCTAAAACAAGTGGTTAAAAGAGAAGGTGACATCATCAAACCTTAAGGGAAAGACATGTGGCTTGGAGGTGAGGTCATCCAAGTGATGTCATCACTTTATCAAAGCAATCTCCACCAAGTATTCATTTCACAAACACCAAAATCAAAAGCAACCAAAACAAACTCATTTCTCTTCTTCCCCCATCTATTGCTCTCGGCTTTTCCATGAAAAGCAAAGGAAAAATTTCAAAAATCAAGCTACAGACCTTCATAATTCAAGAGGTTTGTTTCTTTAGCTTCCATAATTCATAACTTAAAAGAGCCATAAGTTTAAGCTCAAGATTCCTTGTTTAACATAGCTAATCAATTCATCAAAGTTCTTGGTGAATAGTGTTTTTCAAGAACTTGAAATTTTGTTCTTGAGTTTTTGTTTAGATTAAGCTTTGGTAAGGACTTTCAAGGGTGATTCCAAGCTCCTTAGTTACTTTTACTCACCAAGGAAGGTATAATCTCATACCCTAGCCCTACTTTTGTATATTTAGAGTTTTTGTGTTTGGAATGGTTCATGAGAAGCTTGATTATTGTGTATTTAGAGATGTGTTGGTTTTGTGATGTGTTTGGAGTTGTAAATCTTGTTAATTAGTTAAAGAACTTATGTAAGCTTTTAGTTCATGATTGGGAAGTAGTGTAAATTGGAAATATTGAGTTGTTAGGGCTGTTCTAGCATTGTATGTATGGAGTTTGGTTGTATGGTTGAATTTTGGTTGATTTGGAGTAGGATAAAAATTGGTAATCGCGTAAACATAGCCGTCGTAATGTCCGATTTACTTTAGACTGTTTTGTTCTTAACATCAAGACCCAAGAACTCACTGTTAGGTTTTGACCACTGCCATGATTAGATAATTCATGTTACGAGCTTCGTTTTGATATGTGGTTCGTTTGAATCCGATGTACGGTTTAGGAGAAACGACCGTTTTAAGTAACGGCGTTTCGCGAACGAACCATTACCCCTCGCCTTACTTTGAAACCTTGGTTAAGGACTTTAAATGACTAATTGGGATATGAAACAATTATGTTAAGTGGATTAGGCAGTTGGTAAGGTACTCGCAAAATAATCGCCTTAAAACTCTTAATGGTTAATTTATTAAAAATGGTGGAGCCGAGGGTACTCGAACGACTTAGGTGATTCGTTAAGCGTAGGAGTGACCATAAGCGAACGTTAGGGTTCAATTGGTTAAAGTCTAGTTCCTTAAGCGACCGGGGTTTAATTCCAACTTATGTTGTTGTTCATAGGTTATCGGACCCACTCTAAGCTTAAGTCTATCCGGGAGCACTCATGCAAGTTTTCTACCCGTTATACTGTTGTTGTGATGTAAATATATGTATATGCATTATCTTGTGATAAGTGCATGATTGTTATTAGCAAATCTTGCGATATATTGGAGCATGCTGATATGGTATATATGTATGTCTGCTTCGTAATCTTGATATCTTTTTGTTGATTCAAATGCTTATAAGTTGCATAATACCTATGCTAGAGATAAGCAGTAGTTGCGTATACCCTTAGTATAGGGGACCCAAAGGTGAACATTTTTCTAAACCGGGAGTCGATGTTCCCGAGTATAATATATATATATATATATTTATATATATATTGATATAATTTTCAAAACTATTAATCGAATAAGGTTTATTCGATAACTTTATTTTATTTATTTAATGAATATTATTTTGAATATTCATTCGAGGATTTATGACTCCGTTATTTTATTTAATGAATATTATTTTTGAATATTCATTTGAGGACTTATGACTCCGCTTATTTACTAAATATTATTCTTTATTTTATTAAAGAATAATGTTTCGATAATCAAACTTATTTGCGATTATTCAAATAAAGATAGTACTTTCGTATAAGTATATCTTTGGTTATTTAATACCCATTTCAAGTATGAGTTTTAACACTTCTACTTCGATTATTTTTATAGAGATTATCCTTTTTGGGAATATTATTTAAATAATAATATTCAGATATTTTCTAATATATTGGGACTGATTTATTTTAATAAATCAGCAGTACTCCAAACATTCTTAAAAATGTTTCGAGTCTTCAAAATGATTTTTAAAAGTTAGAGCGGATCCTAAAACTCATTTTTTTATATTTAAGATCTTCCTTTCAAAGGGGATTTAAATACTCGCTCAAAACCTGAGGGATCCGGCTCTGTGGTGTATTTTATATTCGCAACGAGGTTGCTGTTTGGATAAATGAATTGATTACTTACCCAACGTTCGGGAAGTAAGTCCATCTATTGAGTCGGCATAAGCAACATGGGCTCAGTGGGCATCCCTGAAAGTGTAAGTGGCTCAGTAGGAGTCCATCAAATGCGTAAGTTGCTGAGTGGCAGTCCAGCATAAGGTCCTATTGCGGCCAGGGTGATGACCAGTGGGGAATTCATCCATCTACTAGTAGAAAAGGTTACTTATTGGTATCTTTTCCTGATCAGCAAGATATCA
This sequence comes from Apium graveolens, assembly GCF_009905375.1. Taxonomy (NCBI): domain Eukaryota; kingdom Viridiplantae; phylum Streptophyta; class Magnoliopsida; order Apiales; family Apiaceae; genus Apium; species Apium graveolens. Next base: position 137,264,580 of record NC_133650.1, on the reverse strand, counting down.
GGTTTATGCCAAGGTTTTCTCCTTTCCAAATTCATTGGATATTACAACTCTGTTTATAATTTTCATAACAGAGGTTTTCAAGGAGTGTATGAAATATATATATATATAGGTGTGTATATATATATCAGGACTTAATGAAGTATCTCGTAACTTCATTATTTATAATGATATTTCAAAGATTGAATCTATTCAAGTCTTATCTTGTAGTCTCATCAGTGTGATGAACTTTTGAAACTAATTATAACTTGAACGGTGGTAGTTCAAGTGGTATTCGGAAAAGATATAAGTATACTGGAGTATCTTGTAACTTCATCTTTTAAACTTATATCTAGTAAATGATTATCTTATGCATATCAAAGATTTTCCGAAAAACATTGAGAAAAGGTTAGATATATGAGATCACCTTGCAACGATATTTTTATACAGTTATAAACTGGAACTCTGTGTATATTATACATGTCAGAGGATTTCAAAGATTGTGAAAAGTATATATGTATGTATATACTGAATATTTTGTGACTTGGTCGCGTTAAGATATCAACTTGGTTCATTTCTTCTTGACCAAGATTTTCATGAGTACTATAAGAATGCTCATATATTGTTAATTATTATACATATTATTTCGCAAGCGGTTAGGAAATGTTCCGCAGTTTTCTAGAAGCATTGATGCCGCCGTAGCCGAGGTAGGAACTACCAATAGGCTAGACTTTCAACTATTGATGAACCAGACTTATGTATAATATGAATTGTAATAATGGCAAAGAATATGTAAATTATTCAGAAACCCTTTTGAAGTGAAATGGTTTATAATTGTGGAATAAAATGACTTGTGTTATTTTTGGTTTTCATCTCTGAGACTATAACTTGTGGTGTGTGTGTATATTGTGGGGTCACAGTACGCAGCAGTTGGTTGATTGTTAAGGTTAAGTATTATTAAGGGAAATGGAACTCGTGACAACCCGAATCCCCGACCCCGGATTTGGGGGTGTTACAGAAATGGTATCAGAGCTAAGCGTTATAAACCTCAGAGATGATGTGGCATTAAGATAATAAGTTCACTAAGATAATAAGAACTCTTGCCAAGTTCATAGTCGGACTACCTAACGTAGTACTGACAGCTGAAACCCTTAGGGGAAACCCTTATAAATATCGTGATAGAGGCGTAGTTCGTTATCTTATATGGTAGTGGGACTCCGAACCCTGAGGTTGAGGAGCAACAGCGCGATGATGTTTTATTACTAATTGGGGATCAAATTGTGGATCCGATAGAGCGTCCTAACGTAGGACCGGATGATGTTCATATTGAGGATGTAGCGGTTGAGGATGTTGTCCTAGAAGGGATTGTTGCTGAGGAGGATACCGTGGAGGATCCTGACAAGAATGAATAAAGGACCATTGAGGAATTGATGACCATGGTTAGGGAAACTACCAGAGGTAGGATTGGCCGGTCACTACCGGAGGTTCGTTCAAGTTTGTAAAGATAGTAGCCCCTTTAAGGCGGCTTACTCGTAAGACTGAGAAGTTCGAATGGACAGAGAAATGCGAGAACAGCTCTTAAGAACTGAAGCAAAAGTTGGTGACGGCCCCTATGTTGGCGTTGCCGGATGGAAAAGGAGATTTTTTTTTTGAATTGTAGTGACGCTTCGTATAAGGAATTAGGGTGCTTCTTATACAGCACAGCAAGGTAATCACGTACGCGTCAAGACAACTAAAGGAATATAAAATTCGATATCCCCGCCCATGAGCTTGGGCTCGTGGCAATAGTTTTGCGCTAAAGATTTGAGGCACTACTTGTATGGAGAGAAGTGCGAGATTTACATTAGCTATAAGTGCTCTAGTACATTTCACGAAGGAAGAGCTCAATATGCGCCAGAGGAGGTGATTAGAGCTAATCAAGGATTACGATTATGAGATTCTTTATCATCCAGGGAAAGCCAAAATGGTGGCTAATGCCCTTAGTGTAAAGGAGAGACTCAAGATGATAATGTCTTTGGAGAGTTGATAAGAGATTTTGAGAAAATGCAAATAGATGTGAAGGTAACCGGAGCCGGTACCGAAAAGCTGTTTGAGATTGCAATACAACCCGAATTATTGGAAAAAAACATATTATGCCAGAAAAAGTGATGAATGAAGGCAGAAAGCCAACAAATAATTAAGATATTAATACCGAGAAAGATGATAAGGGAATAATGAGGTATTCCTACAGAATTTGGGTTCCAAATGTTCAAGAGCTTAAAGATGAAATCTTAGACGAAAGCTAGTTTGAGGAATAAGATTTAGAGCAAACACTGAACGTGATAGTCAGTGTAATATCCGAGATATATCGTGTAATTATTTTTGCTATTATATAATTGTTATGTGTGTTCAGTATCTATTCTGTGAGCTAATTGTTAAGTGTTATCTGTACTTGAATATTCAAAAATAATATTAATGGAGTAATTTAATTTTAATATGTCCAAAATAAAATATAGATAATTGTCATATCTTCCTAATTATTTTTATGTTGGTTTATGGATTTATAAGAATCATATGAAATTTCTGAAATCTTTTTCCGGGTAATTAAAATCTATTTTATAAAAACGGGAACCAACCGACGTCACCCGTTATTACGTTTTTGGAACCCGAAACTCTTTCGAGAACTCCTTCCTAACTTAATTGCAATATTCCGAGCATATTCCATGTTTCGACTTTTTCAATCCGATGAACGGTTTGTCCTACGCGGGTCCCGACGCAACATTTTCGATACAATATTCGTTTCGGTAAATCAATAAAACCCGTATTTTTGATAAACGGGAGCTTTTTATTAAACTATCACAATTATCACTTCGTAATACGTGTAACTAGGCGCTGAGACCAAGACCGCAGTACAAATTGTACTGATTTGGATAATTATCCCGAAAACCGATACCGTTTGGATCAGTTTTTACAAATAAATGTACCGTTTTATATCCGGAATGATCCAACGGGATACAAATTTTCCGTAATTATAAATAGCCTTTTACCGTATTTTATTTCGTATCAAAAATCATTTGCAGATAGTTAATTCTATAATTTTCAGAGAAAAACCCTAATTACATTTTATTTCGTATCAAAAATCATTTGCAGATAGTTAATTCTATAATTTTCAGAGAAAAACCCTAATTACATAAACTGTTCTAAGAAACAAACAGCAAAACGAAGGCGTTACCGATCTCTGTTTTCAAAGCTTGAGTAACCAAAACGAAGGATTTGAAGTGTTCTATCAGATTCTGAGCTTTGTTTCACTGCAGAAATCAAGGTTATTTTTCTAAAAATTTATTTATTTTCGAATTTATTTTATTAAAAATATGAATTTTTGTTCGGATGATTGTTTGTATGATTTGATGATTGCATGTTGTAGAGCTTGTTTTCCTGATGTTTTTCATATGTCATACGTCTGATTTGGAGTTCAATAACATGTTCAAATTTGAGTTTAATTTTCGAATTTCAAAATTAGGGTTTATAACCCGTATGAATGTTCTTAATTGAAATTTGGGGGTTTCTTATTCTGTGATAGATTGATGTTGTGTTATAGTGGGTTCTGTTCTCTGTGAAATTTGCAATCTAGTCGTATAAGTTTCATGAACCAACGAGGTCTGTAGAGAAGGGAGTTGTGTTTTGAAGTTTTCCGATGTTCGCCGGAAATTGGAAAATTTCACGGCCAAATTCCGGCCAACTCAGGGATTGTTAGGATGAATTGATTGCATGGTTGTATTCCTGGTGTTGTGTAGAAGTGATCTGGAGGTGTTGGTGGGGTGAGGATGCCGGGAACGTGTTCTCCGGCCACCTCTGTGTTTTCCGGCGACAGGGTGTAAAAATTGCAGTTTGGTCCCTGGACTTTTGGGGACGATGCAGTTAGGCCCCTGAAGTTTCCAGACTTTGCAAATTTAGGATTCCTGTTTATAAAATGTTTAAAAATCATATTTCCTATTTATTTTTATTATAAAAATTCATTTTTAATTTCTGAAAATTCTAAAAATTATTATTTTAATTCTGAAAATTATTTTTAACTCACAAATAAATCTAAATTAATTAGTTAATTAATTTTAGTTAATTTATAATTGATTAATTGGTCAATTAATTCGAAAATTAATTGATTAATTGATTTAATTAATTATTAATTGATTTTAATTAATTATTTAATTAGATTTAATTATTTAAAAATGATTTAAAAATTCTGAAAAATAGTTTCGAGCTTTAAAATATTATTCTAAATTATTTCCAAGGCTCGATAATTATTCTAAAATTATTTCGGAGCCAGAATTGGCCAACCGAACCCTGTTTATTGACCCGAAATTGATCCAACGACCCGTTTTAATTCCGAAAAATGTTTTAAAAATCAGTTTAAATACCAGAAAGCCTATTTATGACCCGAGACTTCTTTATAAATAATATATCATTGATTACGTGATGTATTATGTGCTATATGTGACTTGTTAATTGACTTTCGGTCTATATATTCGGTGTTTACTTGATTATTGCATAACTTTCAATCCGTTAATCGGATTTGGGTAAAACGAAGGGTAGATAGAAGTATGTGTTGAATAGAATTCCATGAGTAAATTATTGATAGATGCTTATGATATGTGAGCAGAAGAGGCAAGACGTAGGAAAGGGAAACAGGTAGTTGAGGAGTAAAACGGTTGTGATTGGAAGCGAGTGCAGTGTAGTAAGCTAATACCAGGCAAGTGTTCTGAACTTTCTCGAGATATTGTAGTACTTGATAATCCTGTGATATTGCAAGTGCTTTGAAGCACAGAAACCTAAATCCTGATTTCAGTTATTGTTCTTGAGCCATGAATCATATTCTTTCTAATCCATTGATTATTGTATACCCAAACAAGAACCACAAATCTACGATACTACTCCACAAATACATACAAACTAAATACCAGACACTGAAATGAACTATTATATACTCAACCCATGGTATCTTATACTTTGAAAGACCAAATCCTTGAAACCTTGAAACGTTGATTCCTTTGTTATCCAATTCTTTCATTACCCAGCATCCAAGCTTTTAATTTGCCTTATTGATCCTTACAAGGATTGAAACCTTTTCGTTGTTAAACATTTATTGTTGCTAACGATTTCGGTTAATTGTTTATTATTGCATATTCTGTTATTATGTTAGAATTGGATTGGTTTTTATAAAATTGTGGACCAGATTCGTGGTCAGACCATATAATGGTCAAGTTAGGCCAATGTGTGCCTTGGATCCAGTAATTAAAGCAATGCTGTGTGCCTTGCTCGGGGTTAGTGCATGACTGATCAGCAGCCTAACCTTGGTTTTTAAATTAAAAGGATAATATCCAATTCTAAATCATAATCCAATGTTTACTTGATATCAGAATCATATTCACCTGATGATTATTATTCTCAGTTTTGTCATTATGACTTGCTGAGCTAGTTAGCTCATTTGTGCGATGTTGTTTATATTCTTTCCAGTTAAAAAGGAACCAGTTGGTAGCAAGGATCCCCAGTCCAGTGTGAGAGCTAGGTGTTCAGGTTAAGAAAGCTGAGCTAGTAGGCTTCTTTTGGAATAATTTAAGTTTGTAAAAGTTTGTAATAGTGTTTAATACTTAGTTTGAGTTTGAAATAGTTGGGATTTGAATGGTTTGTAATATATTAGTGTGTTTGGCTTGTGTGCATACTTTAACCTGTTGCGGTCCGTGGTGGTTGGTAAGTAGGGTCACTGCATATATTATTATTATCTTTATTATTGTTATAAGCAGGTTATAATTAAGGTGTGTGTGTGGACCCCAAACTTCTGACCCGGGTTTGGAGGGCGCCACAGTCAGGGAGGTCGCCATCAAGATAGAAGGAACCCATAACATAATGGAGTGGAAAATGAGGATTTAAAACATGTAGGATGACCCCGATTATGGGGAGAATGAGGGAACATTCAGACTAAGGATATGGGAGTCGAGTAAGGAAAGGGGACCCGAGACGGTACTCCTATACGATAATTTATGGACCTTTTTAGACAGAACTTAGACTATTATCCCCAACCACCAGCCTGAGGAATCAATGCGGTGGGAAATTCTTTCATGACCTTTAAGTCGCTAAGCTCTCAGAGTTCCAAGGAACAAGCTGACCCAGTCTAGGCAAGAGCCTGGCTAAAGGAAATACAGGAATCATTTGAGATTCTAAATGATTGACGAATCACAAAAGACTATTTTTGTCACTTACCCTCCTAAGAGAGAGACCACCCACTGGTGAAAGACCAAGAAAGGCACGAAGCAAGAGGTTATGATAAACTGATTAAAGTTCAGTCAAAATTTTTTCAAGAAAGTAAATTCCAAGGTTATGGAGATAGTGTAAAAGCTTTAAGAGCCAGAATAAAGGAGGACGAATATGATGAATTATGAATCTAAGATTGTAAAAGTTGTCAAGATTCGTCTGGAGGACAAGAATCCTAGAACGTGATGTTTGAAGTCAATGATTAGTGGGTACGTAAAATGATTGTAAGAGAAAGGAAAATAAAAAAAACTGAAGTGAAAAGGAGCATAAAGGCAATAGAGTTTGAGGAATGATAAGGGAGTCGGGTATGAGGAATCCCTAAAGACTCGTAGTAATAGAAATAGAAAAGTATATGATCGTCAGGAAGAGGATGATTCACCATGAGTTAAAGTTGATGGTTGAAGGCATAAGAGATATATATGTTGTACCCCCTTCAAGTTGGAAGGATTCGGGGAAACCTTGGGATAGTTCGAAGGATAAATAATGAGATGCGGATAGACTGAAGAGACAAGAAAGTAAGAAATTAGGAAAATTAGATGAAGGAAGTGACCTTCAAGAATGTGAAGTGTAAAACCGGTGGCATGATACCCAGAAAGGGAGACGCCAGGTATGAGAGATATCCCAACATTGAGATGACTGTTGAGATAAACAACAAGAGTAAATAAGGAATTATTAAGAAGAAGTTCACGTTGAACACGACCAATATCTTCCAGGACATCCCTGTTGTCATTACCAAATTAGGAAATAAAAGCGGATAACCGTTGTTATCTTTTGGAGGACATATTGATTGACCTCATTTTGAATACAGATGTTATTGTAAAATTAGGCATATACTATCGAGGTGGGAATGATTGAATAAGACACCCTCATCAGGGATATATGACTTGATTTATCCATGGAAGGTTGCATGTACTTTTTTTTAAAGGTGGAATTAAGGATAGAACATCGGTAACTTAAAATGAATCCTAGGGGAATGCATAAAGGTTGGCATTTCACCCTTAATAGGGATAGTATGAGTTTGACAGTATGAATTGGAAAGGATTAAGGTAACAACAACCTTTAAGGATCAGTGGAGAAATTTTTCAGAAGTATATAGACAATGATTCTGGTATTAGTAAATGGTATTTTGATATGCCCTGTATCTAGGGAATACAGGAGAAACGATTCAAGAATAACCTAAGAAGTTTTACAAGGAAAAAAAAGTAATATTCAAAGTTCTCAAGAATAGAAATTTTGATAAAGGAAATATGACATAATTATAATGATGTCAGGTGGGCACGTGTTGAACCATAAGAAAGTATAGATCGACCCAATGAAGGTCGAGATTGGTGAAAACATGTAGGACCCAAGATAAGAGACGTCCTAAGTATGATCGAGAGTCAGTTGTGACAATGTTAACCTCTAAAAGACCGAGGCAATAACTTATGGAAAAATGGTGATATATTTTTTCACCAAACCGTAAGGAAGAGCATTTTCACGCAAGTAGTGATTGGAAATGAGGTAGAAAATTTAGTTGAAGATCATTTAAAAGACATTAATTGTAAGGAAATTTTACTATCAGGAAAGGCCAAAGAGGTGGCCGACACTTTAAGTGTAAAAGGACAATCATAGGCGCTCGTGCCAGAGGAATATAGTGATAATGGTTGAAGCCGTGAAGGTTGTATTATGGTTTGGAAGATTGACGTTCCTTCTGATGACTGTGCAATACCCAACCGTAATAGTAGTTTGGTAAAGGTTTAATTCGTGTAATCGCCATGAGCGGGCTATCTATCTTAGAAGGTCCTATCTTGAGAATAATCCAGTACCATCTTTCAAAAAGGACTAAACGAACCTTTGAGTTAAGTCTTCTATTGAAGGCATATGATTAAGAATGGTATTAACCTGCTATCGTTGCTTTGATTGAAACTCTTCTACAATTTTATCTGCTTCATGTCATGAAAGTACGTCAGGATCTGGAGTGTTCTTCATGAATTATGAATGGTGATTATGTTAACTCCTTAGAAGAATTTGATACGACTGGTATGGACTCCGTATGGTTAACTATTAAGATCCAAGGAAAATGAATGACTACAGTGGGTCAGCGATGGACCATAGTAATGCAGCAATGATTCTGCGAGTAATGAGTCGATTACAATCGTAAGAGTTGTATTAGAATGGATGTTGAGATTGAGTACCACTAATCGGGTCGTGGTGATGTATAAGTTATCATTGATAGAATAATTAAGTCGATTATCTACCTATTTAATATTTATTCCTTCTTAGGAATAGAGAGTCGTATTACTATACGAAGAAGGTTGCGGTGCAAGCATAGAATTCTAGTAACGATGATGTCTAGAATGAAATCCCAGATTCGATTTTCGATGTCAAGGGAGTTTCAAAGGTGATTGTGTATAAGCTCGAGGAAGAGTATGGGTCCATAGAATGATGGACGGAATATCAAAAAATAATTAGGCATGTGAAATACGATGCTATAATGCTTAATGTTGATTTATATACATATATGTTTTGTTCTCCTATGATAAACCTCTATAGTTCAGAGGTAGATTTCAAGCCAGATATTTTGTGGCAGTATATATTTTAATATATATACAATTCTCTTCAATTCATTATTTTCTCTCCTTTTCATTTCATGTAAGCTGAGAAGAACAACCCTTCCAGAAGGGGAGGTATTGCCGAATGACTATCTATCTGTGTGATAGAAGCCTAGTAGGATACCATCTATTATTTAATTACTTGTCAAGTACTAAAGGATGGCCACCTTCTGTACTAACTATGCGATATAACAAGTGTTCATGATCATAGTGATCTCTCAACAAATTCTTTTACTTCTATATGATGGATCAAGCTTTCGAAGATAGAAGCAGCTAGAAATGAAGTAGTATCAGTCGGTGCAATAGACTTGAAAGAATTTGGAATGATCACTTAATGCGGATTAAGTTTTCTCACGATTATCGATCGTATGTCAGTATCGAGGTATCACCTTATAAGATCCTTGAGGGAAGACAATGTCGATCTCCCTTATGATAGGATGGAGTTGGAGAGCGCAAGATGCTCGGACCAGCAGTGGTCCAAAGGACCAAGGATATAATAGATTTAATCAGAGGACGGCTGGTAGTAGCCCAAGATGGGCACACGAAGTATGTTGATTTGACACAAAAGGACAATGAATAGGAAGTAGGGGACCTAGTGCTATTATAGGTATTCCCTTGGAAAGGATGGATGAGGTTCGGAAAGAAAGGAAAGCTAAGCCCATGAATTGTTGAACCCTTTGAGGTATTAAGACGTATTGGGAAGTTAGCATATGAGCTAGCCCTACCCCCGAACATGTAGCAAGTTCTTAACGTGTTCCACGTATCAATATTAAGGAAGTATAATTTGGATGCTAGACAAATAAGGGCATATGAGCGCATAGACATGCAACCCGACGTAACCTATATGGAGCAACCAGGAAAGGGTATAGGTTGAAAAGGAACAAGTGCTGGGGAGAAGGGCTATCAAACTAGTCAGAGTTTGATGGTAGAACCACAATGTGGGAAAATTGACTTGAGAGTTAGAAAGTGCAATGCTAAGAGAGCATCCCTATTCATTTTCTATCTAATTCCGGGACGGAATCCTTTTAAGGAGGGGAGACTGTAATAACCCCAATTTTTGGAATTTTTGAAACCCTTATGAATAGTGATTTTGCCGATTATGCTGAATAAGAAAACTTTTCATACCACACTATGTAGGGGTTCTTTTATTGATCTTCTGAGATATTATTAGTACTCTATGTGGTATATAAGTGTATGTAAAGATCGTCAGAATCCAAATCCGAACACTTTGATTTTTCCCGAAAATCCACCAGATACCGAAAGAATTGAGTATAAGGTAACATGGTTAAAGGGATTTAAATTCAAGGATTATAAGAGAGGATCATTAAAGGATTATAAGATATTGAGAAAGATTTAGGGGAACCCGAGTAATAAGATTCCGGATGTGATCCCTCAAACAACGAAAGAGAACAGAGTTAAGTGAACCGTAAAACAAATAAACGACCAAGGTACAAGCACATACAAGTAGAATGGGAAGGAAGCTTCCAAGAAAAGCTAAAACAAGTGGTTAAAAGAGAAGGTGACATCATCAAACCTTAAGGGAAAGACATGTGGCTTGGAGGTGAGGTCATCCAAGTGATGTCATCACTTTATCAAAGCAATCTCCACCAAGTATTCATTTCACAAACACCAAAATCAAAAGCAACCAAAACAAACTCATTTCTCTTCTTCCCCCATCTATTGCTCTCGGCTTTTCCATGAAAAATAAAGGAAAATTTACAAAACTCAAGCTACACACCTTCATAATTCAAGAGGTTTGTTTCTTTAGCTTCCATAATTCATAACTTAGATGAGCCATAAGTTTAAGCTCAAGATTCCATGTTTAACATAGCTAATCAATTCATCAAAGTTCTTGGTGAATAGTATTTTTCAAGAATTTGAAATTTTGTTCTTGAGTTTTTGTTTAGATTAAGCTTTGGTAAGGACTTTCAAGGGTGATTCCAAGCTCCTTAGTTACTTTTACTCACTAATGAAGGTATAATCTCATACCCTAGCCCTACTTTTGTATATTTAGAGTTTTTGTGTTTGGAATGGTTCATGAGAAGCTTGATTATTGTGTATTTAGAGATGTGTTGGTTTTGTGATGTGTTTGGCGTTGTAAATCTTGTTGATTAGTTAAAGAACTTATGTAAGCTTTTAGTTCATGATTGGGAAGTAGTGTAAATTGTAAATATTGAGTTGTTGGGGCTGTTGTAGCATTGTATGTATGGAGTTTGGTTGTATGGTTGAATTGTGGTTGATTGGTGGTTGATTTGGGGTAGGATAAAAATTGGTAATCGCGTAAACATAGTCGTCGTAATGTCCGATTTACTTTAGACTGTTTTGTTCTTAACATCAGCACCCGAGAACTCACTGTTAGGTTTTGACCACTGCCATGATTAGATAGTTCATGTTACGAGCTTCGTTTTGATATGTGGTTTGTTTGAATCCGATGTACGGTTTAGGAGAAACGACCGTTTTAAGTAACGGCATTTCGCGAACGAACCATTACCCCTCGCCTTACTTTGAAACCTTGGTTAAGGACTTTAAATGACTAATTGGGATATGAAACAATTATGTTAAGTGGATTAGGCAGTTGGTAAGGTACTCGCGAAAGAATCGCCTTAAAACTCTTAATGGTTAATTTATTAAAAATGGTGGAGCCGAGGGTACTCGAACGGCTTAGGTGATTCATTAAGCGTAGGAGTGACCATAAGCGAACGTTAGGGTTCAATTGGCTAAAGTCTAGTTTCTTAAGTGACCGGGGTTTAATTCCAACTTATGTTGTTGTTCATAGGTTATCGGACCCACTCTAAGCTAAAGTCTATCCGGGAGCACTCAGGCAAGTTTTCTACCCGTTATACTGTTGTTGTGATGTAAATATATGTATATGCATTATCTTGTGATAAGTGCATGATTGTTATTAGCAAATCTTGCGATATATTGGAGCATGCTGATATGGTATATATGCATGTCTATTTCGTAATCTTGATATCTCTTTGTTGATTCAAATGCTTATAAGTTGCATAATACCTATGCTAGAGATAAGCAGTAGTTGCGTATACCCTTAGTATAGGGGACCCAAAGGTGAACATTTTTCTAAACCGGGAGTCGATGTTCCCGAGGATTATATATATATATATTTATATATATATATATTGATATAGTTTTCAAAACTATTAATCGAATAAGGTTTATTCGATAACTTTATTTTATTTATTTAATGAATATTATTTTGAATATTCATTCGAGGATTTATGACTCCGTTATTTTATTTAATGAATATTATTTTTGAATATTCATTTGAGGACTTATGACTCCGCTTATTTACTAAATATTATTCTTTATTTTATTAAAGAATAATGTTTCGATAATCAAACTTATTTGCGATTATTCAAATAAAAATAGTACTTTCGTATATGTATATCTTTGGTTATTTAATACCCATTTCAAGTATGAGTTTTAACACTTCTACTTCGAATATTTTTATAGAGACTATCCTTTTTGGGAATATTATTTAAATAATAATATTCAGATATTTTCTAATATATTGGGACTGATTTATTTTAATAAATCAGCAGTACTCCAAACATTCTTAAAAATGTTTTGAGTCTTCAAAATGATTTTTAAAAGTTAGAGCGGATCCCAAAACTCAATTTTTTATATTTAAGATCTTCCTTTCAAAGGGGATTTAAATACTCGCTCAAAACCTGAGGGATCCGACTCTATGGTGTATTTTATATTCGCAACGAGGTTGCTGTTTGGATAAATGAATTGATTACTTACCCAACGTTCGGGAAGTAAGTCCATCTATTGAGTCGGCATAAGCAACATGGGCTCAGTGGGCGTTCATGAAAGTGTAAGTGGCTCAGTGGGAGTCCATCAAATGCGTAAGTGGCTGAGTGGCATTCCGGCATAAGGTCCTATTGCGGCCAGGGTGATGACCAGTGGGGAATTCATCCATCTACTAGTAGAAAAGGTTACTTATTGGTATCTTTGCCTGATCAGCAAGATATCAGGTTTATGCCAAGGTTTTGTCCTTTCCAAATTCATTGGATATTACAACTCTGTTTATAATTTTCATAACAGAGGTTTTTAAGGAGTGTATGAAATATATATATATAGGTGTGTATATATATATCAGGACTTAATGAAGTATCTCGTAACTTCATTATTTATAATGATATTCCAAAGATTGAATCTATTCAAGTCTTATCTTGTAGTCTCATCAGTGTGATGAACTTTTGAAACTAATTATAACTTGAACGGTGGTAGTTCAAGTAGTATTCGGAAAAGATATAAGTATATTGGAGTATCTTGTAACTTCATCTTTTAAACTTATATCTAGTAAATGATTATCTTATACATATCAAAGATTTTCAGAAAAACATTGAGACAAGGTTAGATATATGAGATCACCTTGCAACGATATTTTTATACAGTTATAAACTGGAACTCTGTGTATATTATACATGTCAGAGGATTTCAAAGATTGTGAAAAGTATATATGTATGTATATACTGAATATTTTGTGACTTGGTCGCGTTAAGATATCAACTTGGTTCATTTCTTCTTGACCAAGACTTTCATGAGTACTAAGAGAATGCTCATATATTGTTAATTATTATACATATTATTTCGGTGGGCTTGTTGCTCACCCTTGCTTTCTTCTTCATCACACAACAACGAATAGAAAAGATGAACAGGACCAAGCTTCCAATTCGCAAATGGTTAGGAAATATTCCGCAGTTTTCTAGAAGCATTGATGCCGCCGTAGCCGAGGTAGGAACTACCAGTAGGCTAGGCTTTCAACTATTGATGAACCAGACTTATGTATATTATGAATTGTAATAATGGCAAAGAATATGTAAATTATTCAGAAACCCTTTTGAGGTGAAATGGTTTATAATTGTGGAATAAAATGACTTGTGTTATTTTTGGTTTTCATCTCTGAGACTATAACTTGTGGTGTGTGTGTATATTGTGGGGTCACAGTACGCAGTAGTTGGTTGATTATTAAGGTTAAGTATTATTAAGGGAAATGGAACTCGTGACAACCCGAATCCCCGACCCCGGATTTGGGGGTGTTACAGTGTCTAACAGAGAGATCAAGTGTATTCTAGAGAAAGTTGTGTGTCCATCAAGGAAGGATTGGTCTTTGAAGCTTGACAAAGTTGTTTGGGGATATAGAACAGCATATAAAACTCCGTTAGGAATGTCTCCATTTCAGTTGGTTTATGTTAAGGAGTGTCATTTACCTGTGGAGCTCGAGCATAAAGCATATTGGGCTTTGAAGAAGTAGAACCTTGATTTGGATGCAGCTGGTAAGAAAAGAATGCTTCAATTGAATGAACTCGACAAATTTCGGCTTCAGGCGTATGAAAACAACAAAATGTATAAGGAGAAAGTCAAGAGGTGGTACGATAGGGGTCTGGTGCTTAAATCATTTGTGTCGGGGCAGCAAGTTCTTTTGTTCAACTCTCGTCTCTGTCTTTTTCATGGTAAACTGAAGTCAAGATGGTCCGGGCCTTTCAGAATCAAAACTGTGTTTCCGCATGGAGCCGTGGAGATTTTTGAAAATGATCCAGGCCAAGCATTCAAGGTGAATGGTCAGAGGTTGAAGCACTACTATGGGGATACGGCAAACCATGAGGTGGTTAGTACAGTTTTATTATCTACTTCATCTCGAGATTCTACGTCAAGCTCAAGACGTAAACCAAGCGCTTCTTGGGAGGCAACCCAAGTTTGTTGTAAATTAGTAGATAGAGGAAGAAGGAAAAAAGGAGAAAACATAAAAAAAATCAGAAAAACAGAAAAATTTAGTGCCAACTACAGTAGCACGGTGCGCCTGCGCTGAGAAGCGGGGCGGCCGCACTGAAAAGTCAGTAGCACGGCGCGCCCGCGCTGCCAGGCGGGGCGGCCGCGCTGGGTCACTGAAGTCGAAAAAAAATTATAAGGCAGAAAATAGCAGAAAATCGGGGACTTCAATACAAATTCAATTTGTACCCGAATTTTCCTTCTCCACATCCCATAATTCCCTCTCCAAATCAAACCCATTATTCTTATTATTCCTATAATCAATTCCCACTCCTTTTCCATAACTAATTCTCTGCCAATCTCCTATATATACATACACTTATACACAAACTTTTCCATCACTTCTCAAACTCTCAAACACACAAATCTCTCTTACAAACTTCTATCCTCTCAAGCTTATTCAATCTCAATGGCACCAAAAAGATGTTAGTCTCTAAACACGCGCTAAAATTACATGCAAGTATACGTGTTCGCAAGTAGTATAAGATATAAATCAGATTCGTTCCCACAGAGACTTAAGTTAACTTTATAATTTATGCACTTAAGCAACAATGTATGGTTATTATTCAATGCTAAGACGAATACAATTTGAAGTTGTTTATAACTAAGAATTAAACTAACAATTATAATTAAGAGAATAAGAATGATTGAATTAATATATATGACAAACATGGGATTCTAACTTCATTAAATACTCCATTCAATGGCCTTTTCATTCTTAACCTTAGCATGTAATGGTGATGACACTAATCAGACAACACGAAACTGATAAACACCAACTTTCATTGCACGGATACCATACTACCAGACATCCACAAAAAAGATAGAAGCTGAATAGACACCAATCATATTGAGACCCTATACATCTATAAAATTTGACAACATAACGGTTTAAGCACAAGTTATCTATCTTGATTACATAAGGCAAGTAAGATGGTTAAAATTACCCGCGAATCATGCATAACAAATACATGAACCTATGCTAGCATGGCAAGTTCTAAACCCTTAAATTCACTTTCGCTTCATTAAAGATTAACACTCTCTTTTATAAGTTCGCGATGCTCATAAGAAGAATAAGCACAACCAATACTAGGTTATCATACAATCACCACAAAATAAGGTATCGAATCAAATTAACTAAAGAAATCCATAAATAAATCCGCTAGAACCCCACGATAACGATTAGCCCATAATCGGACTCATCATCACCATGGGTTCCGATGAAAGCATGGTATAATAAACGTAGTCTTTATAATGAATAATAAAATAAAGTTAATACAAGAGTATAGGTTCAACAAAATAAGAAACGAGCATCCAAGATTACAACTCAAAACAAAGATTCACAAGAATAAACTAGATCGTCTTCGCCTTTGTTGAATTGTACTATAGGTCTCTTGCCATCTTCTCCTTAGCTCTAGTATGTCTCTCCTTGATATCCTCTAAAAAATGAGCTTTAAATTATTTATATAGTAGCCCCATGCAAAGTAGAAGTCTTTCTCTCAAAAGCCAAGTAGAATCAGGATTCTTTTATCCTGACACGGCGCGGCCGCGCGCTTGACCAGCATGGGCGCGCTGGGTTTCTGATGTTTGGGCGCGGGCGCGCGCTTTGACAGCGCGGGCGCGCTGGCTCACTGATCAAAACTTTGACTTCTTATTTTTCCTTCTTGATTTAAGCTGGTCTTCCACTAGCTTTATTCCAACACCTTCCTAACACCAAATTAGCACTAAAACAATGCTAATTCACCTGATTACCTGGAGAATGCCTTAAAATGCAAAAACACTAGAAAACACATTAGAACACCAATAACTTGAGTACAAATACACCAATTCAAAGTTTTACGGAGCGTAATAAAGTATCATAAATGCCACTCAACATACCCCCAAACTTGAATCGATGCTTGTCCTCAAGCATAAATAGACTCAAAAAACAAGAAATAAAAATGCATGAATGCAACTAAATGAATGCAGCGATCCCCATAAAATAACTAAACCAATCAACAAACAACACCTCAACAAATGCAGTTATTCGCATAAAGATCAATCAGACCTCACAAATCAATCTACAAACCAAAGACGTGCGTGTGTGCAACTGCTTACAGATATACTATCGCAACTAGATCAACAATCATGACTCACTACTTATCAAAGCAATCATTTACTTATAAATATAACTTTTAACACTTCAATTCTTATATCGGAGTTTAACATGGATTCATGCTTTTATTCATAACAAGATAAAAAAAACTATGCTTATTTGTTCGTGCAATGGGTGAGGTCCACAAAAGACTTATACAATAGTACCCATGTAGCGAGTGTTAGGTTAGCGGATCCCAGACTATAAAAGCCTTAGGTCACTAGGCACAAAGTCCCCTAAGAACTTAATGACTCGAGTACTACAGAGCCCACTCGTGATCAATTATACATAACACTCTTTCTTTCTTTTTTTCCTTTTTTTTTTCTTTTTTTTTTCAAATTTCTGAAGGAGTGTATTTCGCTCCATCTCGCTCAACCCTAGACTACTCATATAAATATGAGCCGACTACTACCCATTTGACACCCAGCCACACAACTAGCAATGAAATCCAATTTTCTCCAATTTTTAAATATCTGTGCTAACTTATTATTAAGAGAATATCCAAAATTCTAAATATAAAGAAGCGATTAAACCTCGACAAATAAACAAACCATGACCATGATCTAGCACTCCAGCAACCTGTAAGACTTAGTGAAATATAATTGTCTTTAACATGCAAATCAATTCGATAAGACTGAACATCACTAAATACGACATCACTACACTACCATCAATATCACAAATTAATCGAAAAAATCATCTAAGGGATCATGTTATTATACACATGCATGCAACTATATGAACAAACTCTCATAAAAACTATAAAATAAAAATAACAAAAAAAAACTACATGGCAAAATATGCAAACTATATGCACTAAACTATCATGAATATGCAACTATATGCGACTCACACAAAACATATTCCTTCAACTACTACCCCCAAACTTAAAATATTCATTGTACTCAGTGAAGGTAATATTAAGGAATCAGGGATACCTACTCCAAATCAGAAGCATCACCCTCAATGGATGGTGTAATAACCCCAATTTTTGGAATTTTTGAAACACTGATGAATAGTAACTTTTTGCTAATGATACTGATTAAGGAAAATTATCAGACCACCCTATATAGGAGTCCTTTTATCGAAATTCTGAGTTCGTATTAGTATTCTATAATGAGAATGAGTGTATGTAAAAGTCGTCAGAATTCGAAACCGGACACTTTCATTTTCTCGAGAATCCACCAGACATTGAAGGAATTATGTTGAAGGAATTATGTTGAAGGAATAAGAATTAAGGATTTAAACCCAAGGATTATAAAAGGTGATTAAAGAAGGAATAAAGGATATTAAGAAGGATTTATAGAGCCCCTGACAATGAAACCACGGATACATTTCCTCAAACGATTAACGAGAACGAACGATAAACGAATCATAAAATAATTAAACGACTAAGTAATGTAAGTGGCAATAAGAAGAGCCAATTAGTGCAAGATTAAGATACTTAATTAACATCTTAATTCAAGGATTAAGCTTAAAAGATGCTTCCACCATAAGCTCTTGACAAGTGGCAAGGAGGATGAGTTCATTGGTGACCAAACAAGCTTATGTCACCTTCCACTCACATTAATCGACCAATAACCAAACAAATATCTTCTCATCACTTCCTTATCACCACAAACCAAGTCAAACACTTTCTCTCCCCCATTTTTATCAAAAAACCCGAGAGGAAAGAGAGATGAAAATGGAGGAAGATGAAATGCTTGTATCTTGAGTTTCCCTTGGCCGTTTTTCGCGTTCTACCTATCAAATCGAAGCCCTCGAGAAGCTCTACACATTTAGGGTAACCACTCTCCTCACCTCCTTGATTCTCAATTCTGTTTTTAATGTTTTATAGTTCAGATGAATAGTTAACTCAAGAACTAATGTTGTGTTCTTGATTTTGTTTTGAGGTTTTGATCATTATAAGGCCAGTTAAGGATCATTATAATGCTAGATAAGAAGTTCACTAAGATAATAAGAACTCTTGCCAAGTTCATAGTCAGACTACCTAACGTAGTACTGACAGTTAAAACCCTTATGGGAACCCTTATAAATATCGTGATAGTAACATAGTTCATTATCGTATAGGGTAGCGGGGCACCGAAACCCTGAGGTTCAGGAGCATCAGCATGAGGATGTTTTATTACATGTTGGAGATCAAATTTTTAATGCGATAGAGTACCCTAACGAGGGACCGGATGAGATTCATATTGAGAATGTTGCGGTTGAGGATGTTATCCCAGAAGCGATTGTTGCTGAGGAGGATCTCGTGGAGGAACCTGACGAGAATAAAGAGAGGACCGCTGAGGAATTGATGACCGTAGTTAGGGCGACTACCAGAGCTAGAATGGCCGCGAGGGTGGCACTAGTGGTTGAAGAGTTACCAAGGGAACAGAGGATGATGAGGGCAGAAGGAGTGGGGCCTTCCACAGCACCAATTATACCAGTATCAGACCCTCTCCCAGAGGTTCCTGTAGACATCCATGAGGTTCCACCAATTCCTGTTCCCTCCCCTGTATAGAGCCCATCACCTACTGAGGAAATGGCACCTTTATCTCCTGCACCATTGTCACCCAATACCATGCTTGATTACCCATTTGGATCTCCTTCTGCACCACCTGCACCCCTTGGAATGCTAGATGCTACCGTTCAGGCTTCTCTCATCGCTGATTATCATATGACTTTGGGTGCCCTGTCTGAGGCCCGTAATGTTAGGAGTGATCTTTTGGATCGACTTACTGTACCAAGGATTGAGAGCGGGGTACTTCCTGCAGGATTAGATTATAGCATGGAAATGATTAAGGCTACCACCCGAATTACAGTTAGAGGCCATCTTGAAGGTCAGATTGATCCAGCCCTACTTGCGACTATCTTAGACCTCATCACCGCTTTAATGGAGCAGGTTAGGGATATCGTGTGTACCCGCATTTCTTGATCCATAATAATGTGCAGAGTCTGAGCAATCAGACAAGGATTTCATGCAACACCGCTTTTGGAGGATTAGCCTAAGTTATGAATGATTAGTTTTTAATGACTAGATCATTATCTGTGGTAGTACTTTTAGGATAGAAGCAATCAGGTCAAATGATGTAATTCTCTTTCATGTGTTTAGTTGTTGTACCCTCGAACAAATGGTTATGTATATATTCGTTCCTTTCAGTTCATATCAGTTTGTTGTGAATAAGTTCATATTGTTAATTGCACCATTAACACTTAAGAGTTTTATGAAGTTATAAAACTTGAGAATTCATAATTTATGATCATGTAAGGACTTAACGAGGGAAAGAATTAAGCAAAGTAAGTAATAAAAATATAAAGAGATTCTCAAAAATTTTCCCAAGTATTATGCCCCCACGAAGAATAATATTTGGGGAAAACCCTGAATGTGATAATCAGGGAGGTCGCAATTAAGATATAAGGAAACCATACCATAATGAAGTGGAAAATGAGGATTTTAAAATATAAGATGACCCCGATTATGGGAAGCAGGAAGAAATATTTAGACTGAGAAAACAAAACTCGAGCAAGGAAGGGAGCACCAAGACGGTACTCCTATGAGGCAATTCATGGACCTGCCTAAACAAAACTAATACTTTTACCCCCAAATACCACCCTGAGGAAACAATGTGGTATGAAATTCTTTCAAGACCTTTAAATTGCTAAAGCTCTCAAAGTTCCAAGGAACAAGTTGACCCAGTCGAGGCAAGCGCCTGGCTAAAGGAAATAGAGGAATCATTGAGATTCTAAATGATTGACGAAGCGCAAAAGACTGTTTTTGTCACTTATGAAGGGTTTTTTAGCACATAAACGCAACGAAAACGTAAATTTAAATCTTAAAAAAAAACTGAAACCCTCCGCAGGATCCATACGAAAAATAATATTTAATTCGTAGTTCAGTATGTTTACCTTAAGAAGCTTTACGTTAATGGAAAGATGGAGGTCATTAATAGCAATCAAAGAACGACGAGCGGAGATCCCTAGCAGCTGCTCCTCAAGTGTGAAGCACTCCACCGGTATTCACCAAGAGATCAATGTAATGGAGGAGGAAGGGGTGGGAGAATTAGGGTTTTCTTAACTTTTTTAGGTTTAGGCAAAATAAAGGTTTATAATAGTATATTTATAGGCAAAATTTTCAGCTGAAAATTTTCCCATAAAATATTATTATTATTAACCCTTTATTCTTATTAACCTATTAATTAATAATTAAAACACCTTTTAATCATTAATCCTTTTTCTAAACACTTTAGAAAAATAATTCTCACACTTGATTTAATTTCCAAAATTAAATTCTTAATTAATAATATTAAGAATTAATTAAATCTCATTTAATCAATTATTAAATCTGCTAATTAATTATTTATTTTACAAATAAATAATTACCAGCCATTATTAATTAATTCCTCCACCATTAAATCATTCTCTTTTATGGTGTGACCCTGTAGGTTCAATATTAAGCCGGTAGTAGAAATAAATAATAATAAAACTATTTTATCATTATTTATATAAATTCTCTAATTCATTAAATATGATTAATTAATAAATTAATCATATCTATTCTACATCGTGAGGGATACTTCTCAGCATATCGCGACTATCCGGATAATACGAATTCACTGTTTAGAATACCAAGAACCTATTCAGTGAGTAGTTACCGTACAATCAATTCCTTCTACCCTGCAATGTCACGATTAAATACAAGGCATGGAACTTGTGTCAATCCTATCTTATTTAATCATTTGCTTTCCCATTCACGATGCTTAGTTCTATTTAATGTAAATTAGAAACTCCTTTCTAATTTCATTCACTCTGGCCAGAGATTCCTGAACTAGCATAAATGGATCAGCATTGAACATTCTCTTCCTTCACTGGAAGGGGTAGATCCTTTATTGATCATACACTATCTTTGTGTACAAATTCCTATACCCAGTAGAGCCCTTATAATTGTCCCTGGAGACTAAGAACTAAACCAAAGCATAGTTCAGTGTACACACGATGACTATGATGACCTCAAGTCTAAGGATACTTGTACAACTATCACTATATGAACAACTGCTGACACGTGAGTGAACTCCATCAGTTGTTCAGCTGTGTGAGTCATGTTCAGTGAACTTATTCTATAATAAGCACCTACATACTAGCTATAGTGTCACCACACAAATGTCTATGAGAATAGACATCCTTCATAATGAAGCACGCATAGTATGTACCGATCTTTGCGGATTACTAATTACCAGTTAGTAATCCTACGACCAGGAAATATTTAAGTTTAGAGTTATCATCTTTTAGGTCTCATTATTATGATCTCATCATAATCCATAAAAAGCTTTACTCTAAACTATGGTATATCTTATTTAAACACTTATATAGATAAAGCCCGCAATAAAACCAAAACAAGTCTTTTATTAATATCAATGAAATCAAAATAGATTACATAAAAGTTATTCCTAAATCATCATACATGATTGGACTTATGACACATCTCTTTCAATTTACCTTCCTAAGAGAGAGGCCACCCGTTGGTGAAAGGCCAAGAAGGACACGGTGCCAAAGGTTATAATAAACCGATTAAAGTTCAGTCAATTATTTCGGGAAAGTACTTCCCAAGTTTATAGAGATAGTGTGAAAGATTTAGAGCCAAAACAAAAGCGAACGAGTATGATGATTTATAAATCTAAGTTGTAAAAGTTGTCAAGATTCGTCCTGACGACACGAATCCAGAATGACGGGATGTTTGAAATCAATGTTTATGTTGTGTCGGTTCATGAAATGGTTGTAATAGAAATGAAAATAAAAGACTGAAAGGGGAAGGAGTATAAAGGGAGATAAAGGAAATAGAGTTGAGAAACGATAAGGTAATTAGGTATGTGAAACCCTAAGAAACCCTAGCAATAAATATAGAGAAGTGTGTCATCAGCGCAATGGTGACTGATCATGAGATAAAGTCAAGGTTTAAAGGCGTAGGCAATACGTATAATTGATCCCCTTTTAAGTCGAGAGTATTCGATGAAACTTTGAGATAGATCGATGGATTAATAAGGAAACACGAATGGACTGAGGAGACATGATGACAAGAAATTAGGAAAATGGGATGAAGAAAGTGACCTTCAAGAATGTGAAGTGTATGTAAGACCTGTGACTTGATGCCTAAAAAGGGAGACACAGAGTATAGAAGATATCTCAACATTGAGATGACTATTGAGATAAACAACAAAAATAAATGAGGATTTAGTGAAAAGAAGTTCACGTTGAACACGACCAATATCTTCCAGAACATCCCTGTTATCATTACCAAATCGAGAAAGATAAGTGGATGACCGTAGTTATCTTTTGGAGGCCATATGCATTGACTTTTTTTAAAAAATAAGGATACTATTATGAAATTAGGCATAGACTATCGAGGTGAGAATGATTTAATAAGATACCCTTATTAGGGATATATGACTTAATTTACCTATGAAAGGATACAAATACCTTTTTAAAGGTAGAAATAAGGATGGAACCGCGATAACTTGAGATGAACCATGAGGGAATGCATACAGGTTGGCATTTCACCCTTAATAGGGATAATATGAGTTTTGATAGTATGAAGTGGAAAGGATTTAAGGTAATACCAACCTTTTAGGATCAGTGGAGAAATTTTTCAGAAGTATATTGACAATGGTTCCAGTATCAGTAAATGGTGTCTTGATATGCCCTGTACCTAGGGAGTACATGGGGAATGATTTAAGAATAACCTTGGAGAAGTTACAAAAAGAGTGGTGATATTTAAGTTTTTACAAATAGAAACTTTGGTAAAGGAAATATGACGTAATAATAATGCCAAGTAGGGCATGTGTTAAACCATGAGAAAGTATGGATCGAACCAGTAAAGGTCAAAATTGTTTAAGGCAATTAGGACCTAAGAAAAAGGATGCCCCAAGTATGACCGAGAGTCAGTCGTGACAATGTTAACCTCTAAAGACCGAGGCAATAACTTTTGAAAAATGGTGATATATTTTTTTCTTACCAAAGCATAAGTAAGAGCATTTTCGCACAAGCAGTGACTGAAAATGAGGTAGAAAATTTAGTTGGAGATCATTCAAAAGATATTGATTGTAAGGAACTATTACTATTAGGAAAGGCCAATGAGGTGGCCGACACTTTAAGTGTAAGAGAATAATTGTAGGCACTCATGCCAAAGGAATATAGTAATGATTGGGTGAAACCGTAAAGGTTATATTGTAGTATGGAAGATTGACATTCCTTCTGATGATTGTGCAATACCCAACTGTAATAGTAGTTTGGTAAAGATTTAGTTCATAAAATTTTCGTGAGCGGGCTACCTATCTTAGAAGGTCCTATCTTGAGATTAGCCAGGACCATGTTACAAAAGGACTAAATAAACCTTTGAACTTCTTGTCTCCTAATAGAGACATATGGTTAATAATGGTATTAACCTACTGTCGTTGCTTTCATTGAAACTCTTCTGCAATTTTATCTACTTTATGTCATATGTACGTCAAGTTCAGGAGTGTTCTTCATGAATCGTGAATGGTGATTATGTTGCCTCCTTAGAAGAATTCTATATGACATGTATGGACTCCTTTTGGTTAGCTATTAAGATTTCATGAAAAACGAATGACGACAGTGGGTCAGCGGTGGACCATAGTAATGCAACAATAATTCTGCGAGTAATGAGACAATAACAACTGTGAGAGTTGTATTGTAATGGATGTTAAGATTATGTACCACTAATCGGGTCGTGGTGATGTACAAGTTATCATTGATAGAATAATTAAGTCGATTATTTACCTATGATATATTTATTCCTTCTTATCGATAAAGAGTAGTATTACTATACGAAGAAGGTTGCGGTGTAGCAATGGATTCTAGTAACGATGATATCTAGAATGAAATCCCAGATTCGATTTTCGTTGTAGAGGGAGTTTCAATGCTGATTGTTTATAAGCTCGTGCAAGAGCATGGGTCCATAGAATGATGGACGGAATAGAAAAAATATTTAGGCATGTGAAATGCGATGCTATAATACTTGGTGTTGATATATATATATATATGTATATGTTTTGTTCTCCTATGACAAACCTCTATAGTTCAGAGGTAGATTCCAAGCCAGATATTTTGTGGAAGTATTTTTTATATATATACGATTCTCTTCAATTCGTTCTTTTCTCTCCTTTTCATTTCATGTAAGCTGAGAAGAACAACCCTTCTAGAAGGGGATGTATTGCCGAATGACTATCTATCTGTGTGATAGAAGCCTAGTAGGATACTACATGTTGTTTAATTGCTTGTCAAGTACTAAAGGCTGACCACCTTCTCTACTAACTATGCAATAGAACAAGTGTTCATGGTCATAGTGATCTCTCAGTAAATTCCTTTACTTCTATATGATTGATCAAGCTTCCAAAGACAAAAGCATCTAGAAAAGGAGTATTGTAAGTGCGTTGTCTCCGAAATCGAAATGTGTTCCTGGTACTAAGGTCAACAAAATAAATAGAAGGATATAGAATGCTAGAGAGTAACAGTATAGCCAGAATGGTATTATGAATGAAAGATAGTAATGCTTACGAACAAGAAAAGAAGGAGTATTGAGAAGCAAAAGCTATAGTGCTAGAAGCTATGATGAGAGTATGTGCAATAGACTTGAAAGAATTTGGAATGAACATTTATCGCGGATTGAGTTTTCTTACGACAATAGATCATATGTTATTATCGAGATGTCGCCTTATGAGATCCTTGAGGGAAAATAATGTCGATCTCCCTTATGTTAGGATGAAGTTGTAGAGTGCAAGATACTCGGACCAGAAGTAGTCCAAAGGACCAAGGATATAATAGATCTAATCAGAGGACGGCTGGTAGTAGCCCAAGATTGACATAAGAAGTATGCTGATTTGACAACGAAAGGACAAGGAGTTTAAAGTAGGGGACCTAGTATTGTGAAAGATATCCCCTTGGAAAGCCTTGGAAATGATTGATGAGGTTCGAAAAGAAAGGAAAGCTAAGTCCATGAATTGTTGGACCCTTGGAGATATTAAGACGTATTGGGAAGTTAGCATATGAGCTACCCCTACCCCCGAACCTATAGCAAGTTCATAACGTGTTCCACATATCAATGTTAAGGAAGTGTAATCCGGATTCCAGACAAATAGGGGCATATGAGCGCCTAGACATGCAACCAGACGTAACCTATATGGAGCAACCAGGAAGGGTTATAGATCAAAAAGGAACAAGTGCTTAGGAGAAGGGTTATCAAACTAGTCAGAGTTTTGTGGTAAAACCACAATGTGGGAAAATTTACTTGAGAGTTAGAAAGTACAATGCTAAGAGAGTATCCCTATTCATTTTCTAACTGATTCCGGGACGGAATCCTTTTAAGGAGGGGATACTGTAATAACCTATAATAACCCCAATATTTGGAAAATTTTTGAAACCCTTATGAATAGTGTTTTTGATGAATGAGAAAACTTTTCATGCCACACTATGTAGGGGTTCTGTTATTGATCTTCTGGGATATTATTAGTACTCTATGTGGTATATAAGTGTATGTAA
This sequence comes from Apium graveolens, assembly GCF_009905375.1. Lineage (NCBI taxonomy): Eukaryota > Viridiplantae > Streptophyta > Magnoliopsida > Apiales > Apiaceae > Apium > Apium graveolens. The sequence continues at coordinate 137,238,267 of NC_133650.1, read as the reverse complement.
AGATCGTCAGAATCCAATTCCGAACACTTTGATTTTTCCCGGAAATCCACTAGATACGGAAAGAATTAAGTATAAGGTAACAGGATAAAAAGGATTTAAATTAAAGGATTATAAGAGAGGATTATAAAACGATTATAATGTATTGAGAAAGGTTAAGGAAACCCAAGTAATAAGATCCCGGGTATGATCCCTCAAACGATAAACGAAAACGAAAGTTAAGCGAACCGTATAACAGATCAGTGGTCATTAGGTAAACAATTAGGAAGTTAATCAAAGAGATTAGAGGGGGTGATGTCATCCAACCAATGAGAAGAGGACAAAGAGGGGAGGATGACATCACATGATGACATAAGCATGACATAGGGAGGAAGGAGATGTGGTTGGTTTATAACCACACAAAGTCAAGGTTAGAAAGGTAATTACCCAAAAACAAATCAAAAACAACCAACCAAAGAATCAAATCAAAGCAAAAACACAAAAATCTCTCTTTCTTCCAAGCTTGCTCTCGGCTTTTCTTCTTTTTCAAAGAAGAAATTTCCAAAAAACAAGTTCCAAGCATTGTTAAATCACAAGGTAATTATCTAAGGTTCCTTGTACATAGATATGGATATCCTATAAGTTTAAGCTCCTAATTCCTTCACAATATCTTCCAATAAATCAAGGAAGAAGATGGTGAATAGTAACCTTCAAGAAATAACTTTAGTTTTCTTGAATTTTTATGAAAGTTTAAGGTTATACAAGCAAGGATCAAGGATCTTTAGGCATTCAAAGCTCTTGTGTTGTGTTAAGAAGCTTCAAGGAAGGTAGAATCTCTTAACCAAGCTTTGTTATTGAATGTTAAGAGCATAATATGAGTATTCTAGTTCATGAGAGGCTTGATGGTTGTGTATATAGAGATTAGTTGGTTTTGGGATGTTTTTGGAGTTGTAAATCTTGGTTGTTGATTAATGAACTTAAGTGTAGTTTAAATTCATGATAAAGAATAGTATAAATTGTTAATGTTGAGTTGTTGGGTATGTTATGATAAAGTATGGATGGAGTTTTGATTGGGTTGTGAATGTGGGTTGATTGTGAGATGATTTGGAGTGGTTTAAAATTGGGTAATCGCGTAAACATAGCCGTCGTAATGCCCGATTTACCGTAGACGGTTTTTGATCTTAAGATCATAACCCTTGAACTCACTGCTAGATTTTGACCATTGCCATGTTTAGAAATTTCATGTTACGAGCTTCGTTTTGATATGTAGTTCGTTTGATTCCGATGTACGGTTTAGGAGAAACGACCGTTTTAAGTAACGGCGTTTCGCGACCGAACCATTACCCCTCGCCTTATTTTGAAACCTTGGTTAAAGACCTTAAAGGACTAATTGGAGTATGAAACAATTATGTTAAGTGGATTAGGCAGTTGGTAAGGCACTCGCCAAAGAATCGCTTTAAAACTCGTAATGGGTAATTTATTAAAAATGGTGGAGCCGAGGGTACTCGAGCGACTTAAGTAAATCGTTAAGCCTGAAAGCGAACGTTAGGACTCTAAATGGTTAAAGTCTAGTTTCTTAAGCGACCGGGGTTTAATTCCGACTTATGTTGTTGTTCATAGGTTATCGGACCCACTCTAAGCTTAAGTCTATCCGGGAGCACCCAGGCAAGTTTTCTACCCGTTATACTGTTGTTGTGATGTATACATATGTATATGCATGATCTTGTGATAAATGCATATTTGTTATTAGCAAATTCTTGCGATATATTGTAGCATGTGATATGGTATATATGCATGCTTGTTTCGTATCCTTGCCATATATATCTGTTGATTCAGTTGATAATACCTATGCTAGAGAATAGCAGTAATTTGTATATACCCTTAGTATAGGGACCCAAAGGTGAAAATATTTTCTAAAACCGGGAGTCGAGGATCCCGAGTAGATTTTATATATATATATGGTTATAGTTTTTAAAACAATTAATCGAATAAGATTTATTCGATAACTTTATTTTATTATTGAATATTATTTCGAATATTCATCCGAGGACTTATGACTCCTTTATTTTATTATTGAATATTATTTCGAATATTCATCCGAGGACTTATGACTCCTTTATTTTATTATTGAATATTATTTCGAATATTCATTCGAGGGCTTATGACCCAGCTTAATTTATTTATTGAATATTATTTGAATATTCATTTGAGGATCTATGACTCCGATTATTTGCTGAGATATATTCTTTATTTTATTAAAGAATAATGTTTCGATAATCAAACTTATTTTCGATTATTCAAATAAAGATTATACTTTCGTATAAGTATATCTTTGATTATTTAATTTTCATTCAAGTAAGAGTTTTAAAACTTCTACTTCAATTATTTTTATAAAGATTTTTCTTTATGGGAATATTATTTAAATAATAATATTCAGATATTTTCTAATATATCGGGACTGATTTATTTTAATAAATCAGCAGTACTCTAAACATTCTTAAAAATGTTTTCGAGTCTTCAAAATGATTCTTAAAGTTAGAGTGGACCCCAAAACTCATTTTTATATTTAAGATCTTCCTTTCAAAGGGGATTTAAATACTCGCTCAAAACCTGGGGGATCCAGCTCTGTGGTGCATTTTACATTCGCAACGTGGTTGCTGTTTTGAGGAAACAAATGAATTGATTACTTACCCAACGTTCGGGAAGTAAGCCCATCTAATTGAGTGGGCATAAGCGATAGGCCGGGGTACGGTCTATCAAAGTGTAAGTGGCTGGGTGGCAGTCCATCAACGCGTAAGAGGCCGGGTGGCGGTCCAGCACAAGGTCCTTATGTGGCCAGGGTGATGACCGGTGGGGGATTCATCCATCTACTAGTAGAAAAGGTTACTTATTGGAATCTTTGCCTGATCAGCAAGATATCAGGTTTATGCCAAAATTCTTTTCTTTCCAAATTCATTGGATATTACAACTCTGTTCATACTTTACATGACAGAGATTTTCTGGAAATGTATGAGATATATATATATATATATATATATGGATATATATATCAGGACTTAATGAAGTATCTCGTAACTTCATTATTTATAATGATATTTCAAAGATTGAATCTATTCAAGTCTTATAGTCTCATCTGGGTGATGAACTTTGAAACTGATTATAACTTGAACGTTGGTAGTTCAAGTAGTATTCGGATATAAGTATATTGGAGTATCTTGTAACTTCATCTTTTAAACTTATATCTAGTAAATGATTATCTTATGCATGACAAAGATTTTCAGAAAAACGTTGAGACAAGGTTAGATATATGAGATCACCTTGTAACGATATTTTTATACAGTTATAAACTGGAACTCTGTGTATATTATGCATGGAAGAGGACTTCCAAGATTTTGAAAAGTATATATACATATATACTGAATATTTTGCGACTTGGTCGCGTTAAGATATCAACTTGGTTCATTTCTTCTTGACCAAGACTTTCATGAGTACTATGAGAATGCTCATATATTGTAAATCACTATACATATTATTTTGGTGGGCTTGTTGCTCACCCTTGCTTTCTTCTTTCATCACACAACATCAGATAGATAAGATGAACAGGACCAAGCTCCCAATTCGCGAGCGGATAGGAAATGTTCTGCAGTTTCCTATAGGCGTTGATGTCGCTGTAGCTGAGGTAGGAACTACCAATAGGCTAGGCTTTCAACTTTTGATGTACCAGATTATGTATATTTATGAATTGTAACAATGGCAAAGAAATGTAAATTTATTTAGAAACCTTTTTAAGGTGTATTGGCATATAATTGTGGAATAAAACGACTTGTGATTATTTTTGGATATTCATCTCTGAGACTATAACTTGTGGTGTGTGTGTTTATTGTGGGGTCACAGTACAGAGTAGTTGATTGTTTATTAAGATTGGGTGTTATTAAGGGAAATGGAACTCGTGACAACCCAGATCCTCGACCCCGGATTTGGGAGTGTTACAGAAATGGTATCAGAGCTAAGCGTTATAAACCTCAGAGATGATGTGACGTTAAGATAATAAGTTCACTAAGATAATAAGAACTCTTGTCAAGTTCATAGTCGGACTACCTAATGTAGTACTGACAGTTAAAACCCTTAGGGGAACCCTTATAAATATCGTGATATAAGCGTAGTTCGTTATCGTATATGGTAGCGGGACTTCGAACCCTGAGGTTGAGGAGCAACAACGCGATGATGTTTTATTAGTTATTGGAGATCAAATTATGGATCCAATGGAACACCCTAATGAGGGACCAGATGATGTTCATATTGAGGATGTAGCGGTTGAGGATGTTGTCCTAGAAGGGATTGTTGCTGAGAAGAATCCCGTGGAGGGTCCTGACAAGAATGAATAAAGGACCACTGAGGAATTGATGACCATGGTTCGGGGAATTACCAGAGGTAGGATTGGCTGGTCACTACCGGAGATTCGTTCAAGTTTGTAAAGATAGTAGCCCCTTTAACACGGCTTACTCGTAAGACTAAGAAGTTTGAATGGACAGAGAAATGCGAGAACAACTTTCAAGAACTGAAGCAAAGATTGGTGATGGCCCCTATGTTGGCGTTGCCGGATGGAAAAAGGAGATTTTGTGATTTGTAGTGACGCTTCGCATAAGGAATTTGGGTGCTTCTTATACAGCACAGCAAGATAATCGCGTCCGTGTCAAGACAATTAAGGGAATATAAAATTCGATATCCCCGCCCATGAGCTTAGGCTCATGGCAATAGTTTTACCCTAAAGATTGGAGGCACTACTTGTATGGAGAGAAGTGCAGGATTTACACAAACCATGAGAGCTCTAGTACATTTTTACGTGGAAAGAGCTCAACATACGCCAGAGGAGGCGGTTAGAGCTAATCAAGAATTATGATTGGGAGATTCTTTATCATTCGGGGAAAGCCAATATGGTGGCTGATGCCCTTAGTAAAAAGGAGAGACTCAAGATGATAATGTCTTTTGGAGAGTTTATAAGAGATTTTGAGAAAATGGAAATAGAAGTGAAGGTAACCGGAGCCGGTACCAAAAAGCTGTTTGAGATTGCAATACAGTTCAAATTATTGGAAAAGAACAGATTGTGCCAGAAAAAGTGATGAACGAAGGCAGAGAGCCAACAATTAGATAAAAGATTAATATCGAGAAAGATGATAAGGGAATAATGAGGTATTCCTACAGAATTTGGGTTCCAAATGTTCAAGAGCTTAAAGATGAGATCTTAGATGAAAGCTAGTTTGAGGAATAAGATTTAGAGCTAACCCTAAACGTGATAGTCAGGGAGGTCGCCATCAAGATAGAAAGAACCCATAACATAATGAAGTGGAGAATGAGGATTTAAAACATGAAGGATGACCCCAATTACGGGGAGGAGGAGGAAACGTTCAGACTAAGGAAATAGAAGTCGAGTAAGGAAAGGAGAACCGAGACGGTACTCCTATATGATAATTTATGGACCTTTCTAGACAGAACTTAGACTATTATCCCCAACCACCACCCTGAGGAAACAATGCGGTGAGAAATTCTTTCAAGACCTTTAAGTTGCTAAGCTCTCACAGTTCCAAGGAACAAGCTGACCCAGTCGAGGCAAGAGCCTGGTTAAAGGAAATATAGGAATCATTTGAGATTCTAAATGATTGATGAACCACAAAAGACTGTTTTTATCACTTACCCTCCTAAGAGAGAGACCACCCGCTGGTGAAAGACCAAGGAAGGCACGGAGCAAGAGATTATAATAAATTGATTTAAGTTCAGTCAATTGTTTTCGAGAAAGTAAATCCCAAGGTTATGGAGGTAGTGTAACAGATTTAGAGCCAGAACAAAAGCGGACGAGTATGATGAATTATGAATCTAAGTGGTAAAAGTTGTCAAGATTCGTTCTGGGGACACGAATCCAGAATGACGAGATGTTTGAAATCAATGCTTATGTTGTGTTGGTTCATGAAATAATGATAAGAGAAAGGAGAATAAAAAGAAACTGAAGTGGAAAGGAATATAAAGGCAATAGAGTTTGAGGAATGATAAGGGAGTTGGGTATGAGGAAACCCTAAAGACTCGTACCAATAGAAATAGAAAAGTATGTAATCGTCAGGATGAGGGTGATTCACCATGAGTTAAAATTGATGGTTGAAGGCATAAGAGATACATATATTTTATCTCCGGTAAGTTGGGAGGATTCGAGGAAACCTTGAGATAGTTCGAAGGATAAATAATGAGACGCGGATAAACTGAGGAGACAAGAAAGTAAGAAAGTAGGAAAATTGGATGAAGGAAGTGACCTTCAAGAATATGAAATGTAAGACCGGTGGCTCGATACCCAAAAAGGGAGATGCCAGGTATGAGAGTTATCCCAACATTGAGATGACTGTTGGGATAAACAACACAAGTAAATAAGGAATTATTAAGAAGAAGTTCACGTTGAACACGACCAATATCTTCCAGAACATCCTTGTTATCATTACCAAATTAGGCAAGAAAAGCGGATAACCGTTGTTATCTTTTGGAGGCCATATTTATTGACCTCATTTTGAATACAAATGTTATTGTGAAATTAGGCATATACTACCGAGGTGGGAATGATTGAATAAGACACCCTTATCAGGGATATATGACTTGATTATCCATGGAAGGATGTATGTACCTTTTTAAAGGTGGAATTAAGGATAAAACATCGGTAACTTAAAATGAATCCTAAGGGAATACATAAAGGTTGGCATTTCACCCTTAATGGGGACAGTATGAGTTTGACAGTATGATTTGGAAAGGGTTAAGGTAACAACAACCTTTAAGAATCAGTGGAGAAATTTTTCAGAAGTATCTAGACAATGGTTTTAGTATTAGTAAATGATATTTTGATATGCCCTATATCTAGGGAATACAGGAGGAACGATTGAAGGATAACCTTAGAGGTTTTACAAGGATAAAGGTAATATTCAAAAATTCTCAAGAATAGAAATGTTGATAAAGGGAATATGACGTAATTATAGTGATGCCAAGTGGGGCACGTGTTAAACCACGAGAAAGTATGGATCGAACCAGTAAAGGTCGAAATTGTTCAGGGCAATTAGAGCCTAAGATAAAAGATGTTCTAAGTATAATTGAGAGTCAGTCGTGACAGTGATTAACCTCTAAAGACTGAGGCAATAACTTATGGAAAAATGGTGATATTTTTTTTTACTCATCAGATTTTAAGGAAAACATCTTCACATAAGCTGTGATTGAAATGAGGTATAAAATTTATTTGGAGGTGGTTAAAATGACATTGACTGTAAGGAAATTTTACTATCAGGAAAGGCCAAAGAGGTGGCCGACACTTTAAAGGTAAGAGGATAATTATAGGCGCTTGTGCCAAAGGAATACAGTGATGATGGTTAAAGCTATGAAGGTTGTATTATGGTTTGGAAGATTGACATTCCTTCTGATGACTGTGCAATACCCAACCGTAATAGTAGTTTGGTAAAGGTTTAATTTGTGTAATCGCCATGAGTGGGCTATCTATCTCAGAAGGTACTATCTTGAGAATAATCCAGGACCATGTTTCAAAAAGGACTAAATGAACCTTTGAGTTAAGTCTTCTATTGAAGGCATATGATTAAGAATGGTATTAACCAGCTATCGTTGCTTTGATTGAAACTCTTCTGTAATTTTATCTGCTTCATGTCATGAAAGTACGTCAGAGTTTGGAGTGTTCTTCATGAATTGTGATTGGTGGTTATGTTAACTCCTTAGAAGAATTCTATACGAGATGTATGGACTCCGTATGATTAGATATTAAGATTTCATGGAAAATGAATGACGACAGTAGGTCAGTAGTGGAGCATAGTAGTGCAGCAATGATTCTGCGAGTAATGAGCTGATTACAACCGTGAGAGTTGTATTGGAATGGATGTTGAGATTGAGTACCACTAATCGGGTCGTGGTAGTGTATAAGTTATCATTGATAGACTAATTAAGTAGAGTATCTACCTATTGAATATTTATTCCCTCTTATGAAAAGAGAGTCGTATTACTATATGAGGAAGGTTGCGGTGCAAGCATAGAATTCTAGTAACGATGATGTCTAGAATGAGATCCCAGATTCGATTTTCGATATCAAGGGAGTTTCAAAGGTGATTGTGTATAAGCTCGAGGAAGAGCATGGGTCCATAGAATGATGGACGGAATAGCAAAAATATTTAGGCATGTGAAATACGATGCAATAATACTTGATGTTGATATAAATACATATATGTTTTGTTCTCCTATGACAAACCTCTATAGTTCAGAGGTAGGTTCCAAGCAAGATATTTTGTGGCAGTATATTTTTTCATATATACAATTCTCTTCAATTCGTTCTTTTCTCTTCTTTTCATTTCATGTAAGCTGAGAAGAACAACCCTTCCAGAAAGGGGAGGTATTGCCGAATGACTATCTATCTGTGTGATTGAAGCCTAGTAGGATACCATCTATTGTTTAATTGCTTGTCAAGTACTAAAGGCTGGCCACCTTCTGTACTAACTATGCGATATAACAAGTGTTCATGATCATAGTGATCTCTCAACAAATTCCTTTACTTTTATATGATTGATCAAACTTTGGGAAATAGAAACAGCTGAAAAAGGAGTAATAAAGTTGTGGTGGTATTCGGAATGGAAACACATTCGTGATACTAAGGTTGACGTGGTTATTAAAAGGTTATAGAACTCTAACGAGCAAAAGTATAACCAGTATAATATTAGGAACGAAAGGTAGTAGCGATTACGAACTGGAAAAGAATGGGTATTGAGAAGCAAAAGCTATAATGCTAGAAGCTATGATGAAAGCCGGTGCAATAAACTTGAAAGAATTTGGAATGAACACTTAACGCGGATTAAGTTATCTTACGACAATAGATCATATGTCATTATCGAGATGTCGCCTTATGAGATCCTTGAGGGAAGATAATGTCGATCTCCCTTATGTTAGGATGAAGTTGTAGAGCGCAAGATGCTCAGACCGGTAGTGGTCCAAAGGACCAAGGATATAATAGATCTAATCAGAGGACGGCTGGTAGTAACCCAAGATGGACATAAGAGGTATGCTGATTTGACTCAAAAGGACAAAGAGTATGAAATAGGGGACCTAGTAATGTTATAGGTATCCCTTGGAAAGGATTGGTGAGGTTCGGAAAGAAAGGAAAGCTAAGTCTACAATTTATTGGACCCTTGGATATATTAAGACGTTTTGGGAAGTTAGCAAATGAGCTAGCCCTACCCCCGAACATGTAGCAAGTCATAACGTGTTCCACGTATCAATGTTAAGGAAGTATAATTCGGATGCCAGATAAATAGGGGCATATGAGCGCATAGACACGCAACCCGACATAACCTATATGGAGCAACCAGGAAGGGTTATAGATCGAAAAGGGACAAGTGCTTAGGAGAAGGATTATCAAACTAGTCAGAGTTTCGTGGTACAACCATAATGTGGAAAATTGAGTAGAGAGTTAGAAGGCACAATGCTAGAAAAGCATCCCCAACTGTTTTCTATCTGATTCTGGGACGGAATCCTTTTAAGGAGGGGAGACTATAATAACCCCAATATTTGGAAAATTTTTGAAACCCTTATGAATAGTGTTTTTGATGAATGAGAAAACTTTTCATGCCACACTATGTAGGGGTTCTGTTATTGATCTTCTGGGATATTATTAGTACTCTATGTGGTATATAAGTGTATGTAAAGATCATCAGAATCCAATTCCGAACACTTTGATTTTTCCCGGAAATCCACTAGATACGGAAAGAATTAAGTATAAGGTAACAGGATAAAAAGGATTTAAATTAAAGGATTATAAGAGAGGATCATAAAAGGATTATAATGTATTGAGAAAGGTTAAGGAAACCCAAGTAATAAGATCCCGGGTATGATCCCTCAAACGATAAACAAAAACGAAAGTTAAGCGAACCGTATAACAGATCAACGGTCATTAGGCAAACAATTATGAAGTTAATCAAAGAGATTAGAGGGGATGATGTCATCCAACCAATGAGAAGAGGACAAAGAGGGGAGGATGACATCACATGATGACATAAGCATGACATAGGGAGGAAGGAGATGTGGTTGGTTTGTAACCACACAAAGTCAAGGTTAGAAAGGTAATTACCCAAAAACAAATCAAAAACAACCAACCAAAGAATCAAATCAAAGCAAAAACACAAAAATCTCTCTTTCTTCCAAGCTTGCTCTCGGCCTTTCTTCTTTTTCAAAGAAGAAATTTCCAAAAATCAAGTTCCAAGCATTGTTAAATCACAAGGTAATTATCTAAGGTTCCTTGTACATAGATATGGATATCCTATAAGTTTAAGCTCCTATGCCTTCACAATCTCTTCCAATAAATCAAGGAAGAAGATGGTGAATAGTAACCTTCAAGAAATAACTTTAGTTTTCTTGAATTTTTATGAAAGTTTAAGGTTATACAAGCAAGGATCAAGGTTCTTTAGGCATTCAAAGCTCTTGTGTTGTGTTAAGAAGCTTCAAGGAAGGTATAAACTCTTAACCAAGCTTTGTTATTGAATGTTAAGAGCATAATATGAGTATTCTAGTTCATGAGAGGCTTGATGGTTGTGTATGTAGAGATTAGTTGGTTTTGGGATGTTTTTGGAGTTGTAAATCTTGGTTGTTGATTAATGAACTTAAGTGTAGTTTAAATTCATGATAAAGAATAGTATAAATTGTTAATGTTGAGTTGTTGGGGCTGTTATGATAAAGTATGGATGGAGTTTTGATTGGGTTGTGAATGTGGGTTGATTGTGAGATGATTTGGAGTGGTTTAAAATTGGGTAATCGCGTAAACATAGCCGTCGTAATGCCCGATTTACCGTAGACTGTTTTTGTTCTTAAGATCATAACCCTTGAACTCACTGCTAGATTTTGACCATTGCCATGTTTAGAAAGTTCATGTTACGAGCTTCGTTTTGATATGTAGTTCGTTTGATTCCGATGTACGGTTTAGGAGAAATGACCGTTTTAAGTAACGGCGTTTCGCGACCGAACCATTACCCCTCGCCTTACTTTGAAACCTTGGTTAAAGACCTTAAAGGACTAATTGGAGTATGAAACAATTATGTTAAGTGGATTAGGCAGTTGGTAAGGCACTCGCGAAAGAATCACTTTAAAACTCGTAATGGGTAATTTATTAAAAATGGTGGAGCCGAGGGTACTCGAGCGACTTAAGTAAATCGTTAAGCACGAAAGCGAACGTTAGGACTCTAAATGGTTAAAGTCTAGTTTCTTAAGCGACCGGGGTTTAATTCCGACTTATGTTGTTGTTCATAGGTTATCGGACCCACTCTAAGCTTAAATCTATCCGGGAGCACTCAGGCAAGTTTTCTACCCGTTATACTGTTGTTGTGATGTATACATATGTATATGCATGATCTTGTGATAAATGCATATTTGTTATTAGCAAATTCTTGCGATATATTGTAGCATGTGATATGGTATATATGCATGCTTGTTTCGTATCCTTGCCATATATATCTGTTGATTCAGTTGATAATACCTATGCTAGAGAATAGCAGTAATTTGCATATACCCTTAGTATAGGGACCCAAAGGTGAAAATATTTTCTAAAACCGCGAGTCGAGGATCCCGAGTAGATTTTATATATATATATATATTTATATATATATATAGTTATAGTTTTCAAAACTATTAATCGAATAAGATTTATTTTCGATAACTTTATTTTATTATTGAATATTATTTCGAATATTCATCCGAGGACTTATGACTCCTTTATTTTATTATTGAATATTATTTCGAATATTCATCCGAGGACTTATGACTCCTTTATTTTATTATTGAATATTATTTCGAATATTCATTCGAGGGCTTATGACTCAGCTTAATTTATTTATTGAATATTATTTGAATATTCATTTGAGGATCTATGACTCCGATTATTTGCTGAGATATATTCTTTATTTTATTAAAGAATAATGTTTTGATAATCAAACTTATTTTCGATTATTCAAATAAAGATTATACTTTCGTATAAGTATATCTTTGATTATTTAATTTTCATTCAAGTAAGAGTTTTAAAACTCATACTTCAATTATTTTTATAAAAATTTTTCTTTATGGGAATATTATTTAAATAATAATATTCAGATATTTTCTAATATATTGGGACTGATTTATTTTAATAAATCAGCAGTACTCTAAACATTCTTAAAAATGTTTTCGAGTCTTCAAAATGATTCCTAAAGTTAGAGTGGACCCCAAAACTCATTTTTATATTTAAGATCTTCCTTTCAAAGGGGATTTAAATACTCGCTCAAAACCTGGGGGATCCAGCTCTGTGGTGCATTTTACATTCGCAACGTGGTTGATGTTTTGAGAAAACAAATGAATTGATTACTTACCCAATGTTCGGGAAGTAAGCCCATCTAATTGAGTCGGCATAAGCGACAGGCCGGGGTACGGTCTATCAAAGTGTAAGTGGCTGGGTGGCAGTCCATCAACGCGTAAGAGGCCGGGTGGCGGTCCAGCACAAGGTCCTTATGTGGCCAGGGTGATGACCGGTGGGGGATTCATCCATCTACTAGTAGAAAAGGTTACTTATTGGTATCTTTGGCTTATCAGCAAGATATCAGGTTTATGCCAAAATTCTTTTCTTTCCAAATTCATTGGATATTACAACTCTGTTCATACTTTACATGACAGAGATTTTCTGGAAATGTATGAGATATATATATATATATGGATATATATATCAGGACTTAATGAAGTATCTCGTAACTTCATTATTTATAATGATATTTCAAAGATTGAATCTATTCAAGTCTTATAGTCTCATCTGGGTGATGAACTTTGAAACTGATTATAACTTGAACGTTGGTAGTTCAAGTAGTATTCGGATATAAGTATATTGGAGTATCTTGTAACTTCATCTTTTAAACTTATATCTAGTAAATGATTATCTTATGCATGACAAAGATTTTCAGAAAAACGTTGAGACAAGGTTAGATATATGAGATCACCTTGCAACGATATTTTTATACAGTTATAAACTGGAACTCTGTGTATATTATGCATGGAAGAGGACTTCTAAGATTTTGAAAAGTATATATACGTATATACTGAATATTTTGCGACTTGGTCGCGTTAAGATATCAACTTGGTTCATTTCTTCTTGACCAAGACTTTCATGAGTACTATGAGAATGCTCATATATTGTAAATCACTATACATATTATTTTGGTGGGCTTGTTGCTCACCCTTGCTTTCTTCTTTCATCACACAACATCAGATAGACAAGATGAACAGGACCAAGCTCCCAATTCGCGAGCGGATAGGAAACGTTTCGCAGTTTCCTATAGGCGTTGATGTCGCTGTAGCTGAGGTAGGAACTACCAATAGGCTAGGCTTTCAACTTTTGATGTACCAGATTATGTATATTTATGAATTGTAATAATGGCAAAGAAATGTAAATTTATTCAGAAACCTTTTTAAGGTGTATTGGCATATAATTGTGAAATAAAACGACTTGTGATTATTTTTGGATATTCATCTCTGAGACTATAACTTGTGGTGTGTGTGTTTATTGTGGGGTCACAGTACAGAGTAGTTGATTGTTTATTAAGATTGGGTGTTATTAAGGGAAATGGAACTCGTGACAACCCAGATCCTCGACCCCGGATTTGGGGGTGTTATATAACCCCAATTTTTGGAATTTTTGAAACACTGATGAATAGTAACTTTTTGCTAATGATGCTGATTAAGGAAAATTATCAGACCACCCTATATAGGAGTCCTTTTATCGAAATTCTGAGTTCGTATTAGTATTCTATAATGAGAATGAGTGTATGTAAAAGTCGTCAGAATTCGAAACCGGACACTTTCATTTTCTCGAGAATCCACCAGACACTGAAGGAATTATGTTAAAGGAATTACGTTGAAGGAATGAAAATTAAGGATTTAAACCCAAGGATTATAAAAGGTGATTAAAGAAGGAATAAAGGATATTAAGATGGATTTATAGAGCCCCTGACAATGAAACCACAGATACGTTTTCTCAAACGATTAACGAGAACGAACGATAAACGAATCGTAAAATAATTAAACGACTAAGTAATGTAAGTGGCAATAAGAAGAGTCAATTAGTGCAAGATTAAGACACTTAATTAACATCTTAATTCAAAGATTAAGCTTAAAAGATGCTTCCACCATAAGCTCTTGACAAGTGGCAAGGAGGATGAGCTCATTGGTGACCAAACAAGCTTATGTCACCTTCCACTCACATTAATCAACCAATAACCAAAAAAATATCTTCTCATCACTTCCTTATCACCACAAACCAAGTCAAACACTTTCTCTCCCCCATTTTTATCAAAAAACCCGAGAGGAAAGAGAGATGAAAATGGAGGAAGATGATGCTTGTATCTTGAGTTTCCCTTGGCCGTTTTTCGCGTTCTACCTATCAAATCGAAGCCCTCGAGAAGCTCTACACATTTAGGGTAACCAATCTCCTCACCTCCTTGATTCTCAATTCGGTTTTTAATGTTTTATAGTTCAGATGAATAGTTAACTCAATAACTAATGTTGTGTTCTTGATTTTGTTTTGAGGTTTTGATCATTATAAGGCTAGTTAAGGATCATCTAAGGTTTGTTAAGCATTATCCACTCTTCAAGGAAGGTATAAACTCTAGAATCTTGATTTTAACTTTGAGTTTTGTTTAAGATTTGTGGTTAAAAGTGATGAGTAGTTTGATTATGTATGTATAGTTAGTTAATGGTTGGTTTTTAGTGGTTATTGTTGTTGTTGGTTGAAAACATTGGAGGAGTGGTTTGAAATGTTTTGGTTATGAAAGAGTTTTGAATTTTTTAAGTATTATAGTACAAGATCTTTATTGGTTGATGCTTGGTTGTTATTTTGGTATAGTCTAGAAGTGGAAAAGCATGTAAACATAGCCTTCGTAATGCCCATTTTTATACAACTACTTGTTCTTAGTATTCGGGACAGAGAACTAACTGTTGAATCTGTAACTTTACCACAATTAGCTAGATTGTGTCGTAAGCTTCGTTTTAATATGTGGTTCGCTTGAATCCGATGTACGGTTTAGGAGAAATGACCGTATTAATTAATGGTATTTTGCGAACGAACCATTACCCCTCGCTTTACTTTGAGACCTTGTTTAAGGCCCTTAAAAGACTAATTGGATTACGAAACAATTATGTAAGATGGGTTGGGCAGTTGGTAGAGTATTCACGAAAGAGTAGTCTTAAAATTCATAACGATTAATTTATTAAAATTGGTGGAGCCGAGGGTATGCAAGCGATTAACGTAAATTATTAAGCGACCGTATGCGACCGTTAGGGTATGAGTGAGTTTTGACTAGTTTCTTAAGCGAACGTGGTCTAATTCCGGATTATGTTGTTGTTAATAGGTTAGCAGACCCACTATAAGCTTAAGTCTATCCCGGAACACTCAAGCAAGTTTTCTACCCGTATAACTGTTATTGTGATGTATATATATATGCATTATCTTGTGATAAGTGTATGATTATTATTAGCAAAGTCTTGCGATATATTTGAGCATGTTGATATGATATATATATATATATATGCATGCCTGTTTCGTAATCTTGATATCTTGTTATCGATTCAATTGTTTATAAACTGCATAATACCTATGCTAGAGATAAGCAGTACTTGCGTATACCCTTAGTATAGGGGACCCAGAGTTGAACATCTTCCTAAACCGGGAGGCGATGTTCCCGAGTATATTATATATATATATATATAGTTTTCAAAACTATTAAACGAATAATGTTTATTCGATAGTTTTATATTATAAATGAATATTATTTTGAATATTCATTCGAGGACTTATGACTTCGCTTATTTTATTAAATAATATTCTTTATTTTATTAAAGAATAATGTTTCGATATTTGCCAAGTATACGTAAAATAATTGATACTATCAAAATCATTCTTTAAATATTTCCAGTGATTATTTTGAAACTTTATCAAAACTATTTTTGGAAGGTTAGAGCGGATCCCAAAACTCGTTTTCAAATTTAAGATCTTCCTTTCAAAGGGGATTTAAATACTCGCTCAAAAATATGAGGGATCCGGCTCCGTGATGTATTTTTATATTCGCAACAAGGTTGCTATTTTGATAAAAGAGTTTTTGATTACTTACCCAACACTCGGGAAGTAAAATTCTTGGAATAAGTTAATCCATTAACAGGCATCGCCTGGGAAATATCGGTGAGTTTTCCTTTCCAACAAGATATGACTTCTTGGTGGAGCCGTATCAAAAAGTTTCTACTTGGGGAAAGGGTGGACGAGCTTTACGTTTCAGAGTCATGGATTTCATCTGAACTAGGAGTGGCGTAAGTGGTCGAGTGGCGCCGGCCCAGCCTTATTATATTGGCCCAAACGGCCCGGAAGTTCTGCTAAGACGGTCCATTCCTTAGGAGTCCAGTGTTCGGTTGATAAGTAAATCCGACTGTTCTCCTCTACATGTAGAAAATGGTGGGGTTGCACTACTGCGACTGATCATCGTGAGTGGTCTTCCTGGCACGGAAAACTCCCGTAATGAGTTCATCATCCAGTTGGATATTTCTGCAAGGGAGATTGTTGAGTGTTGGCAGGGTCGAGTTTTCAAAATGATGTTTTCATCAAATGAAGTATCTCGTAACTTCATTTCATTTTGATGATATTTTAGAGATTGACTATATACAAGTTGTGTCTTGTAACTTCATCTGTGGGATGAACTATTTATACCTTGAATGGTGGTAGTTCAAGTAGTATTCGAAAAAAGATATAAGTATATTGGTGTATCTTGTAACTTCATCTTTTCAACTTATATCTAGTAAATGATTATCTTATACATGACAAAGATTTTTAGAAAAACGTTGAGACAAGGTTAGATATATGAGATCACCTTGCAACGATATCTTTATACAGTTATAAATTGGAACTCTATGTATATTATACATGTCAGAGGATTTCAAAAATTTAGAAGTATATATGTATATATATACTGAATATTTTCCGACTTCGTCGCATTAAGATATCAAACTTGGTTCATTTCTGCTTGACCAAGACTTTCATGAGTACTATGAAGATGCTCATATATTGTTAATTATTATACATATTATTTCGGCGGGCTTGTTGCTCACCCTGCCTTTCTTTTTTCATCACACAACAACAGATAGACAAGATGAACAGGACCAAGCTCCCAATTCACGAGCGGATAGGAAACGTTCCGCAGTTTCCTGTAGGCTTTGATGCCGCTGTAGCCGAGGTAGGAACTACCAATAGGCTAGGATTTCAACTGTTGATATACCAGACTTATGTATATTATGAATTGTAATAATGGCAAAGAATATGTAAATTTATTCAGAAACCCGTTTGAGGTGTAATGACTTATAATTGTGGAATAAAATGACTTGTGTTATTTTTGGTATTCATCTCTGAGACTATAACATGTGGTGGGTGTGTGTATATTGTGGGGTCACAGTATACAGTAGTTGGTTGTTTATTAAGATTAAGTGTTATTAAGGGAAATGGAACTTGTGACAACCCGGATCCCCGACCCCAGATTTGGGGGTCTTACAGGTGGAGTGTTAGGCGTGTCTGGAGGCGGATACACGGAGTCCTCACAAAATATTGGCCATTGGATGTCAACATCGGTGGCTCTGAAAGCTGTCCCACGTGCCTGGGTGAGATTATGTGCAAATCGACTATGGATGTCGTGCATCGCATCCATCCTCCTCGCTAGACGCCTATACTGCGTCGAACTCAAACCAGCTCCAACCTCTGCTCTTGCTGCTCCCTACTGCTGCTGTTGCGACGAACCAGCCTCCTCTCCTAACTGAGCTCTCCAAGCTGCTCGACGGGCCTATGCAGAACCTCCCGCAAAAGTCTGATCTACTGGTACACCACCTGGCAGATGATCATATGAAAAACCAAGTCCCTTAGGATCGGGCTTCCCTCCATACCTCTCGTGCATACTCAATAGTTTAGAACTGTCATTAGGAGCACTGGGAAGTTGTAGCTACTCATGTGCGGGCCAACGAACACCAACTGCCATGCACAGCTTCATCACAACGGACGCATAGGGTATAACACCTGTGGTACATCCTCTCAAGAATCTCAAAATCCCCTGATAAATCACCATCCCCAAATCAATGTAATCACCCTGAAGAATATCCCACAACAGACGAGCACGCTCCACAGTAATCTCATGCACATGAAAAGGTGGCATGATGTTAGCGTAAATAAACGAGTTTCAAGCCCGTGCAAACCTATTCATGCACGACGCAGGGAACGTGGAGTAATCAGTAGTGCCCCTCTTAAACTTTCAGTAAGTCTCAGGCACACACAGATTCGCAATGATCATATCTAAGTTGAAGTCCTCGGGAGTCTTATCGTTCCAAGTGTCCTGCCGGGCTTCCTCACGGGCTGCCCAATCACCCTCCTAATGGCATCAGAACTATACTCTACAATCATCCCCCTAACCACTGTGAAGCCATTCTTCTCCACCTTATCGTTAGCATAGAACTCCGACACAACACTCATGGGTACAGCAGCGGGAGCCTCACAAAAAGGAACCCAGCCCATCTCAAGAATCATCTCCAACAACTTACCATCCTTCCTTGATGGTATAAACCCTCGCTCCTTCGCAATAGGCTTCGAGAGAAGCCTCGTGTACTCCTCTTCAGCCTCAGGAGTAGAAAACCTTGGCCTCACACCACCCGCAGATGAAGAATCGGTGGTGTTGCTGCCTACTTGCATTCTTTATCTCTTTGGTGCCATTAGGATTGAATAAGAGAGAATAAAACTAAGTGTTTGAGAGAGATTTGTGTTTGAGAATTTGTGAAGTGGTGAAGCAGTTTGTGTATAAGTGTATGTATTTATAGGTGGTGAGATGAGAATTAGATATGGAATAAAAGTGGGAATTGATTATGGGAATCGTGGAAATAATGGGATTGATTTAGAGATGGAAATTTGGGATGTGCAAGAGTAAAAGTCGGTTTGGAATTAATTTTGTGGGAAAAATCCCGTTTTTTTACTCTTCAAACTGCTGTTTTTTTTATTTTTTCTAAGTCGGGACCCCGACGCTGTCAAAGCGTGCGCGCTCACCTTCTGGAAAACTGGCACGACTGTGCTAGATCAGCGCGGGTGCGCTTGGCTACTGAAGTTGACCCTAATTTTTTTTCTATTTATGATTTTTTTTGTTTTTCTCCTTTCTTCTTGCTTCCTCTACCTACTAATGTACAACAAACTTGGATTGCCTCCTAAGAAGCGCTTCTTTTACGTCGCTAGCTGGACGTAGAACTTTTGAGCTCAAATGGACAATGAAACAACACTCACCACCTCGCGGGTTGCCGTGTCACCATAGTAATGCTTCAACTTCTGACCATTTACCTTAAATGCTTGGCCCAGATCACTTTCAAAAATTTCCACCGCTCCATGCGGAAACATAGTTTTGACTACGATGGGCCTTGACCACCTTGACTTCAATTTTCTAGGAAAAAGACGGAGACGAGAGTTAAACAGAAGAATTGTTGCCCCGGCACAAATGATTTACGCACTAGACCCCTATCGTGCCACCTCTTGACTTTCTCCTTGTACATTTTGTTGTTCTCATAAACTTGAAGTCGAAACTCGTCGAGTTCATTCAATTGAATCATTCTCTTCTTTCCAGCCGCATCCAAGTTAAGATTCAATTTCTTCAAAGCCCAAAACACCTTATGCTCGAGCTCCACTGGAAAATGATACCCCTTACCATAAACCAACTAAAACAGCGATATTCCCAATGGAGTCTTGTATGCTGTTCTATATGCCCAAACAGCTTCATCAAGCTTCAAAGACCAATCTTTCCTCGATGGACACACAACTTTCTCTAAAATATGCTTGATCTCTCTGTTAGACACCTCAGCTTGACCATTTGTCTGAGGATGATAAGCCGTAGCAATTCGATGATTCATATTATACCTTTAAATCATAGCAGTGAACTTGCGATTGTAAGAATGCGACCCCTCATCACAGATTATGACTCTTGGAGTTCCAAACCCTGTGAATATCGGCTTGTGAAGAAAATTAAGCACCACTTTCGCATCGTTCATTGGCAACGCCTTTACTTCAACCCATATTGACACATAATCAACCGCCAACAAGATGTACTGATTGTTACAAGATGAGACAAATGGCCCCATGAAGTCAATTCCCCAAACATCGAAGACCTCAACCTCGAGAAGCATATTAGGAGGAATCTCATCCCTCTTAGACATATTACCCACACGTTGACATCGATCACATTTCAAAATGAACTGGTGAGCATCTTTAAACAAGGTTGGCCAAAAGAAACCTGCTTGAAGAATATGAGCTGCTGTCTTTTCTCCACCATAATGTCCTCCATAAGCTGTTGAGTGGTAATCTAACAAGATCCCCCCATTTCGCTGTAAGGAATACATCCCCTGATGATTTGGTCAGCTCCTTGTCGAAAAAGAAACAGCTCATCCCACATATACCACTTCACTTCATGTAGAAACTTCTTCCTTTGAGCATATGATAAGTCGGGAGGTATGATATTACTCACAAGGTAGTTCATAATGTCTGCAAACCACAGTTCTTCTTCTTGCACTCCAAACAGCTTCTCGTCGGGATTCATTTATCAATGTCTTATCCAATGAAGTAGCATTAGGGTTCTCTAAATGCGAGAGATGATCAGCGACTTAATTTTCAGTCCCCTTTCTGTCCTTGATCTCTAGTTCAAATTCCTGAAGCAAAAGAACCCATCGAATCAATCTAGGCTTCGAGTCCTTCTTTGAGACGAGATAACGAATTGCAGCGTGATCAGTGAAAACTGTCACTTTAGTCCCAAGTAGATAAGATCGAAATTTCTCAAAACCATAGACAATAGCCAAAAGTTCTTTCTCCGTAGTATTATAATTCAGTTGAGCACCATTTATGGTCTTGCTAGTGTAGTAGACCACATGAAATATGTTGTTCTTCCTCTGCCCAAGAACTGCTCCAACTGCATAGTCACTTGCATCACACATAATCTGAAAAGGTTCATTCCAATCAGGTGCAGTTATGATAGGTGCCGTGATTAAACTCTTCTTCAATGTCTCAAAAGCTACAAGGCAATTGTCATCAAACTTGAAAGGGACATCTTTCTCTAGCAAACTGTACAATGGCTTTAAAATCTTAGAGAAGTCTTTGATGAAACGCCTATAAAACCCCGCATGACTAAGAAAACTGTGAATTCCCTGAACAGAAATTGGTGGAGGAAGATTTTCAATAACCCCCACCTTGGCTTTGTCCACCTCAAGACCCTTACTAGAATCCTTGTGCCCAAGATTAATGCCCTGTCGCACCATTAAGTGACATTTCTCCCAATTGAGAACCAAATTGGTCTCAACACATCTTTTGAGAATGTGTCCAAAATTTTGCAAGCATTCATCAAAAGAATCGCCAAATACAGAGAAATCGTCCATGAACACCTCCAAATTCTGGCCAATCATATCAGAAAAGATGGCGATCATACATCTCTGAAATGTGGCTGGTGCACCACACAGACCAAAAGAAACTCGTCTAAAGGCGAAAGTACCAAATAGACAAGTGAAGGTAGTCTTCTCCTGATCTTCTGGAGCGATACAAATCTGATTATAACCCGAATAGCCATCCAGAAGATAATAGTACTCATGACCAGCCAATCTATCAAGCATCTGATCAATGAAATGAAGAGGGAAGTGACCATTCCTTGTAGCCTTGTTCAGCTTCCTATAATCCATGCAAACTCTCCACCCCGTGACTATTCGTGTAGGAATAAGCTCATTCTTCTCATTTGCTACCACAGTAATTCCACCTTTCTTTGGCACACATTGAACCGGGCTTACCCATGAACTTTCAGAAATAGGATAGATGATCCATGCATCTAGCCACTTAAGAATTTCCTTCTTCACTACTTCCTTCATGATCGGATTAAGTCTTCTTTGCTGCTTAACCGTAGGCTTGCTACCTTCTTCTAGCAGAATTTTATGCATGCAATAAGAAGGGATGATTCCCTTGATATCTACTATAGTCCAACCAATTGTCGATTTGAACTCTCTCAGAATCCTCAGAAGCTTTTCCTCGTCAATACCTGAAAGGTCGGATGCAATAATCACAGGCAGAGTAGATGCATCACCTATAAAAGCTTAAACTCAAGAGTGGGAGCTTCCTCAATAGATGGCTTGAGGCGTTTATGAGCTTTGTTTAATTCCTCCATTCCAAGATATTCAAAAGGCATATAAATCTTCCTCTTTCAGGGAGAAGTATTTAGATATTGCAATTGCTCTTCACCTTCATCATCTTCACTATTTGAATTCCCCAATAAGGCCTTTTCTAAGGCATCAGACCTCAGCAATTGATCAAGTTCCGAAGTTACTGCAGAATCAACCAATTCTACCTTTAAGCACTCCTCATTTTTTGTAGAAAATTTCATAGCATTGAACACATTAAAAGTTACATCCTGATCCAGCACTCGTATTGTAAGCTCACCCTTCTGCACATCTATCAAGATTCGGCCAATCACCAAGAAAGGTCTTCCCAAGATTATGGGAATCTTCTTATCCTCCTCGAAATCAAGAATTACGAAATCAGCAGGGAAGATGAGTTTATCAACCTTGACCAAGACATCCTCCACAATACCTCGCGGATATGTAATAGAACGGTGGGCCAACTGCAAAGTCATATAAGTCGGTTTTGGATCAGGTAAATCCAACTACTTGAAGATTGATAAAGGCATTAGATTGATGGTAGCCCCCAAGTCACATAAGCATCTGTCAAAAGACACTTTTCAAATAGTACACAGAATAGTGAAGATTCCTGGATCTTTAAGTTTTGGAGGAAACTTCTGTTGCAGTACAACAATGCATTCTTCCATGAGAGCGACAGTCTCTAAATCATCTAGCTTCACTTTCCGAGAGAGAATACCTTTCATAAACTTTGTGTAACTAGGCATCTGCTCAAGAGTCTCAGCGAAAGGTATGTTGATATGAAGTTTCTTGAACACCTCCAGAAACTTCTCAAATTGCTTGTCCAGCTTTTTCTTCTGCTGCCGCTTAGGGAGAGGCGGTGGAGGATAGATCAGTTTCTCCCCTGTATTACCTTCAGGAGGAGTGTGCTCAACAGTATTCTTCCTTGGTTCTACATCTACTTCCTGCTGCTTTATTTCTTTCTCAGCCCTAGCTTCTTCAGTCGACACTTAAGTTTGTTCGGGATTCGCAACCTTTCCAGACCTCAAAGTGATTGCCTTTACCTGCTCCTTAGCTTCCTTCCTTCCTGGCCCTTCAGTGTCACTAGGTAATGTACCAGGTTGACGATTTAGCAAGGCATTAGCAATTTGTCCAATTTGATTTTCCAAGGTCTTGATAGAAACAACTTGACTTTTGCACATAAGCTTCAAATCTTCTAATTCAGATTTTTTATTAGCTTGTTGCTGCTGGAGTTGCTGCCTTGGTGCATATTGCGATTACTGAAAACCAAGGGGGTTGTACTGCTTAGCTGGATACTGCTAATAAGGTTGCTGAACCGTATTCTGAGTATTGCTCCAACTGAAATTAGGATGATTGCGGTTGTTGGGATGATAAGTGGCTGGCACAGGTTGCTGCGAACGCTGAAAGTTGCTCACGAACTGAGTTGATTCACTAGAAATTTTGCACTGATAAGTCTCATGGGCACCAGCACAAACTTTACAGACACTAGCGATTTGATTAACTCTGTAATTAGCCAGAGTGTCCACCTTCACCGTCAAAGCCTTAAGTTGGGCAGCTATAGCAGTTGCTGCATCCAACTCCAGAATTCCGGCTACTTTTCCCTGAGTCAGTCTCTGAGAAGGATTCTGGTATTCATTAGCAGCCATCAGTTCGATTATTTCATAAGCTTCATCGTAGCTCTTCGCCCACGAGGCTCCTCCTGATGCTGCATTGAGCATCAGTCTAGAAGTAGCACCCAATCCATTATAGAAATAGTTTATATTCATCCAATCACGCATGCCATGGTGTGGGCACTTCCTTACCATCTCCTTATATTGATCCCAAGCCTCACACAGAGATTCTCCAGTTTGCTGAGCAAACTGTGTAAGAGCATTTCTGATTACAGCAGTCTTCGCTATAGGGAAGAATTTAGTGAGAAAATTTTGAGCAAGATCTTCCTAAGTGGCGATAGACCCTGCTGGTAGAGAATGTAACCATCACTTAGCTTTATCCCTTAGAGAGAATGGGAAG
Organism: Apium graveolens; assembly: GCF_009905375.1. Taxonomy (NCBI): domain Eukaryota; kingdom Viridiplantae; phylum Streptophyta; class Magnoliopsida; order Apiales; family Apiaceae; genus Apium; species Apium graveolens. The sequence continues at coordinate 137,214,021 of NC_133650.1, read as the reverse complement.
AGTCACAACTTGATAGCACCTTCAGTCACATCATTGAACTTGAAAGTGTCGCAGATCTCGATAAAATCCCTGATGTGCATGTTGGGGTCTTCAGTAGGAGAACCCCCAAACTTAACTGAGTTCTGTATCATCTGAATCGTGCTTGACTTGATCTCAAAAGTGTTAGCCCTGATGGATGTCCTGATGATGCTTGACTGAATGTCATTGATCTTAGGCTGAGAATAGTCCATCAAAGCTGTAACACCCCCAAATCCGGGGTCGGGGATTCGGGTTGTCACGAGTTCCATTTCCCTTAATAACACCCAATCTTAATAAACAATCAACTACTCTGTACTGTGACCCCACAATAAACACACACACCACAAGTTATAGTCTCAGAGATGACTACCAAAAAATAACACAAGTCATTTTATTCCACAATTATAAGCCATTACACCTCAAAAGGGTTTCTAAATAAATTTACATTTCTTTGCCATTATTACAATTCATATTATACATAAGTCTGGTTCATCAATAGTTGAAAACCTAGCCTATTGGTAGCTCCTACCTCAGCTACGGCGGCATCAATGCTTCCGGAAAACTGCGGAACGTTTTCTAACCGCTTACAAATTGGAAGCTTGGTCTTGTTCATCTTTTCTATCTGTTGTTGTGTGATGAAAGAAGAAAGCAAGGGTGAGCAACAAGCCCACCAAAATAATATGTATAATGATTAACAATATATGAGCATTCTCATAGTACTCAAGAAAGTCTTGGTCAAGAAGAAATGAACCAAGTTTGATATCTTAACGCGACCAAGTCGCAAAATATTCAGTATATATATATACTTTTCACAATATTTGAAATCCTCTGACATGTATAACATCCACAGAGTTCCAGTTTATAACTTTATAAAAATATCATTGCAAGGTGATCTCATATATCTAACCTTGTCTCAACGTTTTTCTGAAACCTTTGTCATTCATAAGACAATCATTAACTAGATATAAGTTTAAAAGATGAAGTTACAAGATACTCCAATATACTTATATCTTTTTCGAATACTACTTGAACTACCACCGTTCAATGTATAAATAGTTCATCCCATAGATTAAGCTACAAGACAAAACTTGTATAGAATCAATCTTTACAATATCATCAAAATAAAATGAAGTTATGAGATACTTCATTTGATGCAAACATCATTTTGAAAACTTGACCCTGCCAACACTCAACAATCGCCCAACCGTAGCCTTTCTATTGAAGTGCTTTGGGTAGTGTTGATGAACTCATTACGGGAGTTTGTCATGCCAGGAAGACCACTTACGATGATCAGTCGCAGTAGTACAACCCTACCATTTTTTACATGTAGAGGAGAACCTGTCGGATTTACTTGTCAACCGAACACTGGACTCCTAAGGAATGGACCATCTTAGCGGATCTTCCGGGCCATTTGGGCCAATATAATAAGGCTAGGTCGGCGCCACTCGACCACTTACGTCACTCTTAGTTCAGATGAAATCCATGACTCTGAAACATAAAGCTCGTTCCCCCTTTCCCAAGTAGAAACTTGTTGATACGACTCCACCAAGAAGACGTATCTAGTTGGAAAGGAGAACTCACTGATATTTCCCAGGCGATGCCTATTAATGGATTAACTTGTTCCAAGAATTTTACTTCCCGAGTGTTGGGTAAGTAATCAAAAATTCTTTTATCAAAATAGCAACCTTGTTGCGAATATACAGTACACAACAGAGCCGGATCCCTCAGGTTTTGAGCGAGTATTTAAATCCCCTTCGAAAGGAGGATCTTAAATATAAAAATAAGTTTTGGGATCCGCTCTAACTTTTAAAATCATTTTGAAGACTCGCAAAACATTTTTAAGAATGTTTGGAGTGATGCTGATTTAATAAAATAAATCAGTCCCAATATATTAGAAAATATCTGAATATTATTATTTAAATAATATTCCCATAAAGAATAATCTTTATAAAAATAATTGAAGTAGAAGTTGTAAAACTTATACTTGAAATGAATATTAAATAACCAAAGATATACTTATACGAAAGTAATATCTTTATTTGAATAATCAAAAGTAAGTTTGATTATCGACACATTATTCTTTAATAAAATTAAGAATAATAATTAGTAAATAATCGGAGTCATAAGTCCTCGAATGAATATTCAAATAATAATATTCATTAATAAATTAAGCGGAGTCATAAGTCCTCGAATAAATATTCAAAATAATATTCATTAATAAATTAAGCGGAGTCATAAGTCCTCAAATGAATATTTAAAATAATATTCAATAATAAAATAAACGGGGTCATAAGCCCTCGAATGAATATTCAAAATAATATTCATTAATAAAATAAAGTTATCGAATAAACCTTATTTGATTCATAGTTTTAAAAACTATTCATATATATATATAAATATATATATTATACTCGGGAGCATCGACTCCCGGTTTTAGAAAATGTTCACCTCTGGGTCCCCTATACTAAGGGTATATGCAATTTACCGCGTATCTCTAGCATATGTATTATCAACTGAATCAACAGATATATATATATCAAGATTACGAAACAGGCATGCATATATACCATATCACATGCTATAATATATCGCAAGAATTTGCTAAATAACCATTATGCATCTATCACAAGATAATGCATGTACAAATGTATACATCACAACAACAGTATAACGGTTAGAAAACTTGCCTGAGCGACTGGGGGTTATAAATGGCTTGGGACGAGTCTGGTAACCTATAAACAACATATAAGTTAGAATTAAACCAAAGTCACTTATAAATCTATACTTTAACCAATTTAGACTCTAACGCTCGCTTTGCGCTTACTGATTCTCTTAAGTCGCTCGAGTACCCTCGGCTCCACCATTTTTAATAAATTAACCATTAAAATTTTTAAGGCGATTCTTTCACGAGTGCCTTACCAACTGCCTAATACACTTTACATAAATGTTTCATACTCCAATTAGTCCTTTTAGGTCTTTAACCTATGTTTCAAAGTAAGGCGAAGGGTAATGGTTCATTCGCGAAATGACGTTACTTAAAACGGTCGTTTCTCCTAAAACGGACATCGGAATCAAACGAACCACATATCAAAACGAAGCTCGTAACATGAACTATCTAATCATGGCAATGGTCAAAACCTAGCTGTGAGTTCACGGGTCCAAATGTTAAGAACAAAAACAGTCTAAAGTAAATCGGACATTACGACGGCTATGTTTACGCGATTACCCAAATTTATACTACTCCAAACCAACCCTCAATCAACCCACAATCAAAATCCCAATCAAAACTCCATCCATACTTCACCATAACAGCCCCAACAACTCAGCATTATCAATTTATACTATTCTCAAACATGAATTTAAGCTATACTTAAGTTCATTAATCAACAATCCAAGAATTACAACTCCAAAAACTTCACAAAACCAACTAACCTCTACATACACAACAATCAAGCCTCTCATGAATTATAACAAAAAACCTAAACCTAATACTCAAGTAAAGTTAGGGTTTGGAGGGGTTATACCTTCCTTGGAGAGTGGAGAATCAAGTAATTAGCTTGGAATCACCCTTAAAAGTCCTTATCCAAGCTTAATCTAAACAAAAACTCAAGAACAAAAATTTTAGTTCTTGAAAAACACTATTCACCATCTTCTTCCATGATTTTTAGGAAGAGATTGTGAATGATTTAGGAGCTCAAACTTATAGGATAGCTATATCTATGCATAAGGAGTCTTAGATAATTGCCTTGCTAATTATCAAAGCTTGGAACTAGGATTTTGAATTTCTTGCTTTGAAGAAGAAGAAAAAGCCGAGAGCTTTGATGAAGAATGGTGAGATAGCTTTTTGTTTTTGGTGAAAATGAAATGTTTTGGCTTGGTGGTTGTTTTTTGATTTGTTTTGTTTTGTTTTATTACCTTTTTACCATGGTAACTTTTGTGTGGTTCTAATTCAACCAACAACACACTTTGCTTCGTCATGCTTATGTCACCATGTGATGTCACCCTCCTACCTTTGTCCTCTTCTTATTGGTTTGATGACATCATCCCCACTAACCTCTTTGATTAGCTTCTAATTACTTGGCTAATGACCGCTGATCTGTTATACGGTTCGCTTAACTTTCGTTTTCGTTTATCGTTTTAGGGATCACACCCGGGATCTTATTACTTGGGTTTCCTTAACCTTTCTCAATACATTATATTCCTTTTATGATCCTCTCTTATAATCCTTGAATTTAAATCTTTTTATCCTGTTAGCTTATACTCAATTCTTTCGGTATCTGGTGGATTTTCGGGAAAAATCAAAGTGTTCAGATTTGAATTTTGACGATCTTTACATATACTTATATACCACATAGAGTACTAATAATATCCCAGAAGATCAATAAAAGAACCCCTACATAGTGTGGCATGAAAAGTTTCCTTATTCAGCATAATCAGCAAAACAATATTCATAAGGGTTTCAAAATTCCAAAAATTGGGGTTATTACAGTCTCCCCTCCTTTAAAGGATTTCATCCCGGAATCAGATAGAAAATGAGTAGGGATACTTTCTTAGCATTGCACTTTCTAACTCTTACGTAATTTTCCCACATTTTGGTTCTACCATCAAACTCTGACTAGTTTAATAACTCTTCTCCTAAGCATTTGTCCATTTTTGATCTATAACCCTTCCTGGTTGCTCCATGTAGGTTACGTCTGGTTGCATGTCTATGCGCTCAAATGCCCCTATTTATCTGGCATCCGAATTACACTTCCTTAACATTGATACGTGAAACACGTTATGACTTGCTACATGTTCGGGGGTAGGGCTAGCTCGTATGCTAACTTCCCAATACGTCTTAATACCTCAAAGGGTCCAACAATTCGTAGGCTTAGCTTTCCTTTCTTTTTGAACCTCATCAATCATTTCCAAGGGATACCTTTAACATTACTAGGTCCCCTATTTCCTATTATTTGTCCTTTCTTTCAAGTTCCAAATTCTTTCAAGTTTATTGCACAGACTCTCATTATAGCTTTTAGCATTAGAGCTTTTGCTTCTCACTACCCATTCTTTTCCAGTTCGTAGTCATTACTATCTTCCGTACATGATACTATACTGATTACACTTTTGCTCGATAGTGTTCTATAACCTTTTAATAACCACGCCAACCTTAGTATCACGAACGTGTTAGAATCAGAATACCACTACACTGATACTACTCCCTTCTAGCTGCTTCTATCTTCGAAAGCTTGATCCATCATATAGAAGTAAAGGAATTTATTGAGAGATCACTATAATCATAAACACTTCTTCTATTGCATAGTTAGTACAGAAGGTGGCCAGCCTTTAGTACTTGACAAGCAATTAAATAATAGATGGTATCCTACTCGGCTTCTATCACACAGATAGACAGTCATTCGGCAATACCTCCCCTTCTGAAAGGGTTGTTCTTCTCAGCTTATATGAAATGAAAAGAAGAGAAAAGAACGAATTGAAGAGAATTGTATATATGAAAAAAAATATACTGCCACAAAATATCTGGCTTGGAACCTACCTCTGAACTATAGAGGTTTGTCATAGGAGAACAAAACTTATATGTATATATATCAATCATCAAGTATTATCGCATCACATTTTGCATGCTTAAATATTTTTGCTATTCCGTCCATCATTCTATGGACCCATGCTCTTCCTCGAGCTTATCCTCAATCACCTTTGAAACTCCCTCGACATCGAAAATCAAATCTGGAATCTCATTTTATACATCGTCGTTACTTAGAATTCTATGCTTGCACCGCAACCTTCCTCGTATAGTAATACGACTCTCTATTGATAAGAAGGAATAAGTATTCAATAGGTAGATAATCTACTTAATTAGTTTATCAATGATAACTTATACATCACCACAACCCGATTAGTGGTACTTAATCTCAACATCCATTCCAATACAACTCTCACGGTTGTAATCGACTCATTACTCGCAGAATCATTGCTGCACTACTAGGGTCCACCGTTGACCTACTGTAATCATTTATTTTCCATGAAGTCTTAATAGCTAACTATACGGAGTCCATACATGTCGTATAGAATTCTTCTAAGGAGTTAACATAATCACCATTCATAATTCATGAAGAACACTCCAAATTCTGACGTACTTTCATGACATGAAGCAGATAAAATTGCAGAAGAGTTTCAATCAAAGCAACGATAGCAGGTTAATACCATTCTTAATCATATGCCTTAAATAGAAGACTTAACTCAAAGGTTCGTCTAGTCCTTTTTGAAACATGGTCCTGGCTGATCTCAAGATAGTACCTTCTGAGATAGATAGCATGCTCATGGCGATTACACGAATTAAACCTTTACCAAGTACTATTATGGTTGGGTATTGCACAGTCATCAGAAGGAATGTCAATCTTCCAAACCATAATACAACCTTCACAGCTTTAACCATCATCACTGTATTCCTTTGGCACAAGCGCCTATAATTATCCTCTTACCTTTAAGGTGTCGGCCACCTCTTTGGCCTTTCCTGATAGTAAAATTTCCTTACAGACAATGTCATTTTAACCATCTCCGAATAAATTTTCTACCTCATTTCAATCACTGCTTATGTGAAGATGTTTTCCTTAAAATCTGATGAGTAAAAAAAATATCACCATTTTTCCATAAGTTATTGCCTCGGTCTTTAGAGGTTAATCAATGTCACGACTGACTCTCAATCATACTTAGAACATCTTTTATCTTAGGTCATAACTGCCCTGAACAATTTTGACCTTTACTGGTTCGATCCATACTTTCTCGTGGTTTAACACGTGCCCCACTTGGCATCATTATAATTACGTCATATTTCCTTTATCAACATTTCTATTCTTGAGAATTTTGAGTATTACCTTTCTCCTTGTAAAACCTCTAAGGTTATCCTTGCATCGTTCCTCCTGTATTCCCTAGATACAGGGCATATCAAGATACCATTTATTAATACCAGAATCATTGTCTATATACTTCTGAAAAAAAATTCTCCACTGATTCCTAAAGGTTGTTATTACCTTAATCCTTTCCAATTCATACTATAAAAACTCATACTATCCCTATTAAGGGTGAAATGCCAACCTTTATGCATTCCCCTAGGATTCATTTTAAGTTACCGATATCCTTAATTCCACCTTTAAAAAGGTACATGCATCCTTTCATGGATAAATCAAGTCATATATTCCTGATAAGAGTGTCTTATTCAATCATTTCCACCTCGAGAGTATATGCCTAATTTCACAATAATATCTGTATTCAAAATGAGGTCAATCAATATGGCCTCCAAAAGATAACAACGGTTATCCACTTTTCTTGCCTAATTTGGTAATGATAACAAGGATGTTCTGGAAGATATTGGTCGTGTTCAACGTGAACTTCTTCTTAATAATTCCTTATTTACTTTTGTTGTTTATCTCAACAGTCACCTCAATGCTGGGATATCTTTCATACCTGGTGTCTCCCTTTCTGGGTATCAAGCCACCGGTCTTACACTTCACATTCTTGAAGGTCACTTCCTTCATCCAATTTTCCTAATTTCTTACTTTCTTGTCTCCTCAGTCTATCGCGTCTCATTATTTATCCTTCGAACTATCTCAAGGTTTCCTTGAATCCTCCCAACCTACAGGGGATAAAATATATGTATCTCTTATTCCTTCAATCATCAACTTTAACTCATGGTGAATCACCCTCATCCTGACGATTACATACTTTTCTATTTCTATTGCTACGAGTCTTTAGGGTTTCCTCCTACCCAACTCCCTTATCATTCCTCAAACTCTATTGCCTTTATATTCCTTTCCACTTCATTTTTTTTTATTTTCCTTTCTCTTATCATTATTTCATGAACCCACTAATCATTGACTTCAAACATCACATCGTTCTGGGATTCTTGTCATCAGAACGAATCTTGACAACTTTTACAACTTAGCTTCATATTTCATCATACTCGTCCGCCTTTGTTCTGGCTCTAAAGCTTTTACACTCTCTCCATAACCTTGGGAATTACTTTCCCGAAAACAATTGACTGAACTTTAATCAGTTTATTATAATCTCTTGCTCCGTGCCTTTCTTGGTCCTTCACCAGTGGTGGCCCTTCTCTTAGGAGGGCAAGTGACAAAAATAGTCTTTTGTGATTCGTCCATCATTTAGAATCTCAAATGATTCCTATATTTCCTTTAGCCAGACTCTTGCCTCGACTGGGTCAACCTGTTCCTTGGAACTCTGAGAGCTTAGCGGCTTAAAGGTCCTGAAAGAATTTCACACCACATTGTTTCCTCAAGGTGGTGGTTAGGGGTAAAAGTATAAGTTTTGTTTTAGGCAGGTCCATGGATTGTCCAATAAGAGTACCATCCTGGTTCTTCCTATCTTACTCGACTTCTATTTTCTCAGTCTAAATATTTCTTCCTACTCCCCATAATTGGGGTCATCTTTTAATTTAAAGTCCTCATTTTCCACTTCATTATATTCTGGGTTCCTTATAGCTTAATTACGACTTCCCTGATTATCACATTCAAGGTTTGCCCCTAATCTTATTCCTCATGGGGGCATAATGCTTGGAAAAAAAAATTGAGAATCTCTGGATATTTGTCTTATTTACTTTGCTCAAGTCTTTCCCTCGTTCTGTCCTTGCATGATTGCAAATTATGAATTCTCAAGTTCTATAAACTTCATGACACTCTCTTAAGTGTTAATAGTGCAATTAACCATATGAACTTATCACAAACAGACTGATCTGAACTGAAATTAACGAATATATACATAACCATTTGTTCGAGGGTACAACAACTGAACACATTAAAGAGAATTACATCATTTGATCTGATCGCTTCTATCCCAGAAGTACTACCATAGATAATCATCTAGTCATTAAAACTAATCATTCATAACTTAGGCTAATCCTCCAAAAGCGGTGCTACATGAAACCCTTATCTGATCGCTCTGGCTCTGCACACTACCATGGATCAAGAAATGCGGGCACGCACGACATCCCTAACCTGCTCCATCACAGAGGTGATGAGGTCTAAGATAGTTGCAAGTAGAGCTGGATTAATCTGACCCTCAAGATGGCCTCTAGTTGTAACACGGGTGGTTACCTCAATCCTTTCCATGCTATGAGCTAATCCTGCCGGAAGTACCCCGCCCTCAATCCTTGGTGCAGTAAGTCGATCCAACAGATCACTCCTAACATTACGGGCCTCAGACAGGCCACCCAAAGTCATGTAATAATCGGCGATAAGAGAAGCCTGAGTGGTTACATCTAGCAGTCCATAGGGTGTAGGTGGTACAGGCCCAGGGGATCCAAATGGATAACCAAGCACGGTATCAGGTGACAATGGTGCAGGAGATAAAGGTGGCATTTCTTCAGTAGGTGCTGGGCTCTATATAGGGGAGGGAACAGGAATTGGTGGAACCTCATGGATATCTTCAGGAACCTCGGGAAGAGGGTCTGATACTGGTATAATTGGTGTCGTGGAAGGCCCCACTCCTTCTGCCCTCATTAACCTTTGTGCCCTTGGTAACTCTTCATCCTCTAGTGCCACCCTCGCGGCCATTCTTGCTCTGGTAGTCGCCCTGACTACGGTCATTAATTCCTCAGCGGTCCTCTCTTCATTCTCGTCAGGATCCTCCACGAGATCCTCCTCGGCAACAATCCCTTCTGGGATAACATCCTCAACCACAACATTCTCAATATGAATCTCATCCGGTCCCTCGTTAGGGTACTCTATCAGATTCACAATTTGATCTCCAACATGTAATAAAACATCCTCATACTGATGCTTCTGAACCTCAGGGTTCGGTGCCCTGCTGCCCTATACGAGAACGAACTATGTTACTATCATAATATTTATAAGGGTTCTTGTAAGGGTTTTAACTTTCAGCACTACGTTAAGTAGTCCGACCATAAACTTGGCAAGAGTTCTTATTATCTGAGTGAACTTATTATCTTAAAGTCACATCATCTCTGAGGTTTATAACGCTTGGCTCTGATACCATTTCTGTAACACCCCCAAATCCGGGGTCGGGGATTCGGGTTGTCACGAGTTCCATTTCCCTTAATAACACCCAATCTTAATAAACAATCAACTACTATATACTGTGACCCCACAATAAACACACACACCACAAGTTATAGTCTCAGAGATGACTACCAAAAAATAACACAAGTCATTTTATTCCAAAATTATAAGCCATTACACCTCAAAAGGGTTTCTAAATAAATTTACATTTCTTTGCCATTATTACAATTCATATTATACATAAGTCTGGTTCATCAATAGTTGAAAACCTAGCCTATTGGTAGCTCCTACCTCAACTACGGCGGCATCAATGCTTCCGGAAAACTGCGGAACGTTTTCTAACCGCTTGCGAATTGGAAGCTTGGTCTTGTTCATATTTTCTATCTGTTGTTGTATGATGAAAGAAGAAAGCAAGGGTGAGCAATAAGCCCACCAAAATAATGTGTATAATGATTAACAATATATGAGCATTCTCATAGTACTCAAGGAAGTCTTGGTCAAGAAGAAATGAACCAAGTTTGATATCTTAACGCGACCAAGTCGCAAAATATTCAGTATATATATATATACTTTTCACAATATTTGAAATCCTCTGACATGTATAACATCCACAGAGTTCCAGTTTATAACTTTATAAAAATATCGTTGCAAGGTGATCTCATATATCTAACCTAGTCTCAACGTTTTTCTGAAACCTTTGTCATTCATAATACAATCATTAACTAGATATAAGTTTAAAAGATAAAGTTACAAGATACTCCAATATACTTATATCTTTTCCGAATACTACTTGAACTACCACCGTTCAATGTATAAATAGTTCATCCCATAGATTAAGCTACAAGACAAAACTTGTATAGAATCAATCTTTACAATATCATCAAAATAAAATGAAGTTATGAGATACTTCATTTGATGCAAACATCATTTTGAAAACTTGACCCTTCCAACACTCAACAATCGCCCAACCATAGCCTTTCTATCGAAGTGCTCTGGGTAGTGTTGAAGAAATATCCAATTAGATGATGAACTCATTACGGGAGTTTGTCGTGCCAGGAAGACCACTTACAATGAACAGTCACAGTAGTACAACCCTACCACTTTCTACATGTACAGGAGAACCTGTCGGATTTAATTGTCAACCGAACACTGGACTCCTAAGGAATGGACCGTCTTAGCGGAACTTCTGGGCCATTTGGGCCAATATAATAAGGCTGGGCCGGCGCCACTCGACCACTTACGCCACTCCTAGTTCAGATGAAATCCATGACTCAGAAACGTAAGGCTCGTTCCCCCTTTCCCCAAGTAGAAACTTATAACGACTCGTATATTTTTATATTGTTTAAATGTGCAATTATTAAATAATTGCATAAATAAAATAGGTTTGTGGGTTCTGTCAGCTGGATATTATTTTTGTTAATATTTTAATTAATTATGCGTGATCGTTGGTGTTCGTGTATTAATTGTATAATTCGTTGTGAAGTTGTGTTGTGTCACTTTTATAATTAAAGGTGATTTTATTCAAAATTTATTTCCAGAAATACTTGGGTTATCCCTAAAATCATTTTTATGGCTTCATAATTTTATTAATTATTTTAGGAGTTTTTAAAATTTACAAATCGATATTTTATCATTTATTTATCTTTAAATGATTTTCTGATTTCATTTAATTGTAAAATCAGTATTTAATACCTGAATTCTTAAAAAATTACGAAATTCATATTTTTATTAAGTTGGAATATTCCGAGAATTTTAAAATTATTTTGGAGATTTTTGGGATTTATTTGACCCGCGCGTTATTTCATTTAATTGTAAAAATGCAGATCCAGTATACGTCTTAAAAATTCTTTAAAAATCTTGAAATTTTGTTTAGTTAATTGTTAATTATTGCGATAATTTTAGAGTATTAGTTTTAAATTATCTTGAGAATTTTAAATTTGTTCTGATAAATTTTCGGGGTGTTGTTACTCGAAAATTATTCGTTAAAATCAGTAAGTGCGGTGCGAGTCAGAATAATATCAAAAAAAAGGGGGGGGACAAAATCCCCAATTTCATCCCTGCACCCCCTTCCCCTCGACTCGCCGCCTCTCTTTTCTCTCGTGGTATCTCTCTCTCGCTCCCTCAAATCTTTCTGATTCTCTCTCTCTCTCCCTTTCTTCTCTCTCTCTCTCATAATCTCTCTTTCTCCCCTTCGTTTTCTTCTCCCCCTTATTCCCTGTGTTGCTGCCGCCTGCTCTCCGGCCGCCACCGTGATTCCAGTTTCTTTCCGGTGATTTCCCGGCCTGATCTTTGTCATATATATATAAATATACACACAATTATATATGTGTATATTATTGTGTGTGTATGGTATTGTGTATATCTGTGTTTGTGTGCTGCTGTGGTTCCCCTGTTTCCCCTAAGTTCGGTTGCCGCCAGGTTTTTCCGGCGTGGAAGCCGGCTGTTTCCGGTGTGCGTGAGCCACGCACTTCGGCGCGTGTGTCTGCGTGTGCCTATGCTGGACTCGATTATGTTACTGTTGTGGCTTGGTTACGTTGGACTGAATTTTCATTTTTATTTATTTATTCTTGCAGAAAATAATTGATTGGTTTGTGAAATAAATTATACGATGTTGGGAGATTTAATCGATAATTATCGGTGAAATTTACGTAGGAGGCCCGGTATAACGGGAAACCGTAAATTTTATCGCCGTCGGCGATGAGCCTCGGCGAGCCGACGGTGGACTATGATGACGTTGTTCTGAGTCCTACAATTTAAAATACAAAATACGATTTAAAATGCGAATTGCGAATAAAACTATAAAATGAGATTAAAATTATAAAATGGGACTGATAATTAATAATTGTATTTAAGTGGTATTGGTGAATTTTTGAATTGTTGTTGACTGAAGTCGATGGTTGGAATTTGGATTGGGTTGGGTTGTTGTGATTGATTTGACGTCGGGATGTTCGACGGGTAGTCCGATAATTAAAGGAGGTGCTGCCCGATTTTTTGGAAAATTAAATTACGGAAATTCGAGGCCGTACCCAATGACTATCGGAACGTCGATCGGTTACATGTAACTATTTTGTACGAAACCTGATTATGTGTTGTGATGTAATGTTTTGCCGAAACCGATAACCCTAATTCTGAAAAAGAAAGACAGATATACATATTTTATGAAAATGAACGCTGAACCGACTTTCGAAGATGTGAACCCTAATTGATACGTGTATTATAATATTGAATATGTTACGAGTTGGGTTTTGTTAAAGTTCGGGTAGATTGTTAGCGAGGATATGTCAAGCATAATCGAAGGTCTAAGTTAGGGTGTTTCGACTTTGTAGGTGCTAGTCGGAAAGCCCAAGAGTTGATGTTGGATAGCCTAGTGGACAGTCGACGAGCTCAGTAAGGTTCCAATCGAAGGACCTGAGTGTTGAAGTCAAATCCAGGGTAATCTAGTGGTTAGACGTTAAAGCCTGAGTGTCCGTGTCGGCTCAAGGTCAATCAGTATTAGTTGTAAAGCTCTGCAAGGCAAGTACCCCTGAACAAATCTTTTACGGTTCAGTATATATGAATAATTGTTGATTTAAATTACGTACTGGAACAGAACGATTTAAGTTACGTATCCCCTGGATTCAAATTATTTTGTTAACTTGTGTTTTGGGGGAAAAGTAACTTCTGAAAATGCCTATCTCTAAGTTCTGAATAAAATGAAAATGTTTTGGAAAATGTGCTATGTTATAATTGTTTTGATAAGAGATAGGTAAGTGATTTGGAAAACTGGATAAAAATGATCAGATAATTGGATGAGTGTGCGCAGAAGGCCCGTAACGGCCTGGAAGTTAGCGTAAGAGGCGAAGTGGTTGCGCACCCTGTCATAACCACCAGCCCAGCGTGACAGAGACCTAGCTAGTCTCTGAGTTCCGGAATAAGTTTCATAGGATAGCCTGATCAGCTGTCTCACCAGGGATCATCCAATAATTTTATATCTGAGCAAGTGATTTTGAGGTTCCCGGAGAGGAACAAGTTTTATAGATCCTGTGATGGGACAAGTTTTATAGATTCTGTGATGGGATAAGTTTTATGGTTTCCGTAACGGAACAAATGATTTTGGGTCCCCGTAACGGGACAAATGGTTTTATGGGTCTTGTGATGGGACAGAAGATTTGAAAACGAAAGAAGCATGCTAAAATTTAAATTGATATTTATGCACAGCACACAACTAATGATTTGGTTTTACAGAGCATGCTAGTTTTGATATGCAGTTCACACATGTTTTACTTGTTTCTAGCAAGTTATGATTTCTGTTCCTATAATTGTTTATCATAAACTGTTTTTGATTATTATTCATATAGTGGTACTGCTGAGCAATTGATTGCTCACCCTTGCAAAATGTTTTATATATGTATTGCAGATACCTAGGAGATTCTTCAGTGGTAGTCAGGGCAGAGTTCCAGTTCCTTTCGTGTCAGCCTCCTCTGAGGTAGTTGCATTCAGACCAGATGAGGTCTGTTGAGTTGCTGCATTAAATTAGTGGTCAGGATTGTGTAAGGTAATTTGAGTTGTGTTAGTTGAGTAACCTAAGTCATACTTAAACCTGGAAAAGATCTTGGAATTAGGGGTCGTATTTATATTCTATCTTGGAATTATTTATATTATGTTTGTTATGGTGATTGTTGATGACGTCAACTCCTGACCCCGGGGTTGAGGCCGTCACACTTGGTATCAGAGCTACAGGTTTGAGTCCCTGATTTAGGTTAGGAATAGAGTCAGAAGAGTGCAAGAAGGTTTATTTTATATAAATATGAGTCAGCAACTCAACCAGAGGAGCGAGTCTGTGGGTTTAGTCAAGGGTTCGAAGGCGTAACCCTGATATTTGTTGAGGATTGGCTGGAACTGCCCTAGCTTTTAGTAAATCTCCCCTATCCCCTATATATAGGTGTCATTGGCAATGTCTAGTTGAGATTTCTAGTTTCTTTTCTCGAGCGAGCGAATCTGATCATGAAAGTTTAGGTGGAAGGGTAATAGTTAGAGGCTGCCATGATAGACGAGTCCCATAGTGAATGTGGATTAGTACTGAGGTTTATACTTTGAGCCCTTATATTTCTTTCCTCGGAGGTTCTATCGGTTGATTGGGGCAAACAATACATATGATGTGACTATTTGTCTGTGTGACAAAGGGTCTGGTGGGACGCCACCAAATTATGTGTTGTAAACTGTATAGTACTAAGATTGGCCATCTTACGTACTTGTATGGTTGCTCCCAGTCATATCCGCATTTCCTTCATGTTTCTTATAGAATGAATTATCCTGATTTCGAAATTTTATTTGGTATTTTATGGCAATGAATTTCCTTCGGTAATCACTGTGGTCAGATCGTCCTAGTTATGGAAAGTAAGCGAAGAATTGACCGTCAGGAGAAATAAAAGTTCTATATCTGGTTGCTATTTTTGAATGACGACAATAGAAAGGATTTGTGATCCATTGGAAAAGGTTATTGTCTTATAAAAGTTAATTCAGTGGTTGTCGAGTCTATGGCAAATGATAGGGAACCGCCTTTAGAAGAATGGTTGGCTGAAACTTGGACTAGTAGGCCTATCAGAGGTCCTTAAGTTGACCTAGTTTGCGAGGTTGTTTGTTGGTAATTTTGGCGGAAATAGCCAACCCCGTTTTATTATATTGGTTAGTGATACATATGATTATTAACATGTTATGTGTCACAGTATTGTGAACCGTGGAGTTGAGTGATGAAAGATGGTTAGTATGCTTGTTGGTGGTTTGGTTGATGTTGATAAATTGATATGGTTGTTGGTTAATTGTTGGTGTCGGCTTGAGTCCGACTGGTAGTCAGTAATATAGAGGAAATGCTGCCAATTTTTTTGGAAAATACCCTACTTTTAAAGATACAACGTATACTATGATGTGTTAGTAGTGTTTCGGATGATACTCCAATTGGTCAATTAAAAGGAAGAGTTGGTTAATTTTATCAGTTAATGGTCAGTTATATAGAAGTCGGTTCCAATTATATGAAGTTAAATGCTAACGTGGTTTTCAAATTCGAAAACAAAGAATGTTCAATGTTTTGAATGCGGTCATAAGGGTCAGGCTGCGTTGGAGTGTAATCCAGAAAATCTAGGAGTTATTTGCTACCATTATAGGAAGGTTGGGCATATTGCAAGGAGTTGTGGAATGGTTACTCAAGGTACTACATCCCAAGGTCCAATACCCAACATGGCTAGAGGTAGAACTTCCAGAGTAACCAAAAGATCGAGCGGTTAGAATTCGGACGTAGTGTAGCTGATCTGACACCCTTAAAGCTAGAGGAGTTTGATACGATTTTAGTAACGAATTGGTTGTCCTGTCATAAGGCAAGGATTAATTTGGGAAAAGCGAATAGTAAAGTGTATGGAAGTCACTAATGGAGTGAATTGCTAAAGGAAGGAGCAGGATAAGAAGCTCTTCCAATCATGCGAAGAAAGAAGTTAATAAGCTAAGGGTATCAAGTAGATCCACCATGTGTAAAGATATGAAGAAGATAATGCTTGAGCTGAGGAAAGTTGAGTAATATATGAATGCCTGGAGTTCTTTGAAGATTAGTGGGACGAAATAATTAGCTCGATAATTGTAAAAGATATTAGTAAGAAAGGTGAGCATATCAGATATAGTCCCTTGGGTTATGCCAGAAATGTTGCTGAAAAGAAGAATGAAATGATAAAAGTGTGTAATGATTATCGGGAGTTTAATAAAGTGGCGAACAAGAATCAGTAACCATATCAAGAATTAATTAATTATGTAACGTAATTCAAGGAGTGTGTTATTTCTCGGGGATTGACTTAAGATCCAGCCTGAGAACGTATCGAAGACTGCAGTTAAAACGAAATATGGGCATCACAATTTTTGATAATGTTATTTGGATTAACAAATGTATCAGTTAGTGAACATGGTGTATAAGGAGTTCTTGAATAAGCATGATGGTATTTATTGATAACATCCTCAGCTATCCAAGGACCAGGGATGTCCATGTGAAACGCCCAAAGATTTCCCTACGAAGATTAGAAGAAAAACAACTATATATTAAGTTTAAGTATAAATTTTAGCTGAGAGTAACAAATGATTCCGATTATTCCATTAACGAACATTTAAGCAAGGCCGGTGTAGTAACAGATGCCCTGTATAGAAGGAAAGGATTGAATGTGATTAAAATCGCTAAGGAGTTAATAAAGGAATAGGGAAAAAGTGGAATGTGAAGTTCAAATATCTGAAGGTGAGAAGAAGTGAAGATATGAGATTACTTTCCAGTCTTAACTGATGGAGAGAAGCAAGAGTTGTTCGAATGTTTGGAAACCAAATTGAAAATGAGCACCGCTTATCATTTGTAGACGAAAGGTCGAAGTGAAAGGACGATTCAGGCAATATAAGGTATGTTGAGAGTATATAGTTTGAATCTAAAAGGAAACTGTGGTAATCACCTACCATTGATTAAGTCCTCTATATTAATAATTATCATGTTAGTAGGGAATGCTACCTTGCGAAGCCCTGTGTGAGCATAAGTGTGAGTTTCCCCCTACTGAGAGAAAGTGGGAGTAGAAATGTTGTAAGATCCTGAATAAATTCGCCGCACCAAGGACGTAGTGGTGTTAATTCGAAAAAGAGTTGACGTAGTTTGGGATGGACAAAGAAAGAAGATGGATTTGCATCGAAAGAGTATGGATCTAAAGGTAGGATCGTGGGTATTGACAAAATTTCACCTTGAAAGAAATTGGTTAGGTTTAGTTAGAAGGGGCGAGTTGAGCCCTAAATATATGTACCCATTGGAGGTATCGAAGAGGATAGATGAAGTGCTCATGAGTTAGCATTGTTATTATAGTTGCAAACATTTATAGTGTGTCCTGCATGTCATTGTTAAAGCGATATGTTCTTGGTTTGAACTAAGCCATTGAGTAGGAACCAATGGGCTCTCATCCAAATTGTTTTGCGTGGAATGATCGACCCAGAACCTAGATCGTTATGAGTGAGTCCTTAGGAATGAGTTTATATCCTTAGTGAGTGTGCTTTGAATGAATCCTCGAATAGAAGAATCTACTTGGGATTTAGAGTCAGATATGCTTGACAAATATCCTCACTTGTTTGGTTAAAAATCAGATTCTGAGGACATAATCTTTTTAAGGGGGGAAGATTATAACGACTCGTATATTTTTATATTGTTTAAATGTGCAATTATTAAATAATTGCATAAATAAAATAGGTTTGTGGGTTCTGTCAGCTGGATATTATTTTTGTTAATATTTTAATTAATTATGCGTGATCGTTGGTGTTCGTGTATTAATTGTATAATTCGTTGTGAAGTTGTGTTGTGTCACTTTTATAATTAAAGGTGATTTTATTCAAAATTTATTTCCATAAATACTTGGGTTATCCCTAAAATCATTTTTATGGCTTCATAATTTTATTAATTATTTTAGGAGTTTTTAAAATTTACAAATCGATATTTTATCATTTATTTATCTTTAAATGATTTTCTGATTTCATTTAATTGTAAAATCAGTATTTAATACCTGAATTCTTAAAAAATTACGAAATTCATATTTTTATTAAGTTGGAATATTCCGAGAAATTTAAAATTATTTTGGAGATTTTTGGGATTTATTTGACCCGCGCGTTATTTCATTTAATTGTAAAAATGCAGATCCAGTATACGTCTTAAAAATTCTTTAAAAATCTTGAAATTTTGTTTAGTTAATTGTTAATTATTGCGATAATTTTAGAGTATTAGTTTTAAATTATCTTGAGAATTTTAAATTTGTTCTGATAAATTTTCGGGGTGTTGTTACTCAAAAATTATTCGTTAAAATCAGTAAGTGCGGTGCGAGTCAGAATAATATCAAAAAAAAAGGGGGGGACAAAATCCCCAATTTCATCCCTGCACCCCCTTCCCCTCGAATCGCCGCCTCTCTTTTCTCTCGTGGTATCTCTCTCTCGCTCCCTCAAATCTTTCTGATTCTCTCTCTCTCTCCCTTTCTTCTCTCTCTCTCTCATAATCTCTCTTTCTCCCCTTCGTTTTCTTCTCCCCCTTATTCCCTGTGTTGCTGCCGCCTGCTCTCCGGCCGCCACCGTGATTCCAGTTTCTTTCCGGTGATTTCCCGGCCTGATCTTTGTCATATATATATATAAATATACACACAATTATATATGTGTATATTATTGTGTGTGTATGGTATTGTGTATATCTGTGTTTGTGTGCTGCTGTGGTTCCCCTGTTTCCCCTAAGTTCGGTTGCCGCCAGGTTTTTCCGGCGTGGAAGCCGGCTGTTTCCGGTGTGCGTGAGCCACGCACTTCGGCGCGTGTGTCTGCGTGTGCCTATGCTGGACTCGATTACGTTACTGTTGTGGCTTGGTTACGTTGGACTGAATTTTCATTTTTATTTATTTATTCTTGCAGGAAATAATTGATTGGTTTGTGAAATAAATTATACGATGTTGGGAGATTTAATCGATAATTATCGGTGAAATTTACGTAGGAGGCCCGGTATAACGGGAAACCGTAAATTTTATCGCCGTCGGCGATGAGCCTCGGCGAGCCGACGGTGGACTATGATGACGTTGTTCTGAGTCCTACAATTTAAAATACAAAATATGATTTAAAATGCGAATTGCGAATAAAACTATAAAATGAGATTAAAATTATAAAATGGGACTGATAATTAATAATTGTATTTAAGTGGTATTGGTGAATTTTTGAATTGTTGTTGACCGAAGTCGGTGGTTGGAATTTGGATTGGGTTGGGTTGTTGTGATTGATTTGACGTCGGGATGTTCGACGGGTAGTCCGATAATTAAAGGAGGTGCTGCCCGATTTTTTGGAAAATTAAATTACGGAAATTCGAGGCCGTACCCAATGACTATCGGAACGTCGATCGGTTACATGTAACTATTTTGTACGAAACCTGATTATGTGTTGTGATGTAATGTTTTGCCGAAACCGATAACCCTAATTTTGAAAAAGAAAGACAAATATACATATTTTATGAAAATGAACGCTGAACCGACTTTCGAAGATGTGAACCCTAATTGATACGTGTATTATAATATTGAATATGTTACGAGTTGGGTTTTGTTAAAGTTCGGGTAGATTGTTAGCGAGGATATGTCAAGCATAATCGAAGGTCTAAGTTAGGGTGTTTCGACTTTGTAGGTGCTAGTCGGAAAGCCCAAGAGTTGATGTTGGATAGCCTAGTGGACAGTCGACGAGCTCAGTAAGGTTCCAATCGAAGGACCTGAGTGTTGAAGTCAAATCCAGGGTAATCTAGTGGTTAGACGTTAAAGCCTGAGTGTCCGTGTCGGCTGAAGGTCAATCAGTATTAGTTGTAAAGCTCTGCAAGGCAAGTACCCCTGAACAAATCTTTTACGGTTCAGTATATATGAATAATTGTTGATTTAAATTACGTACTGGAACAGAACGATTTAAGTTACGTATCCCCTGGATTCAAATTATTTTGTTAACTTGTGTTTTGGGGGAAAAGTAACTTCTGAAAATGCCTATCTCTAAGTTCTGAATAAAATGAAAATGTTTTGGAAAATGTGCTATGTTATAATTGTTTTGATAAGAGATAGGTAAGTGATTTGGAAAACTGGATAAAAATGATCAGATAATTGGATGAGTGTGCGCAGAAGGCCCGTAACGGCCTGGAAGTTAGCGTAAGAGGCGAAGTGGTTGCGCACCCTGTCATAACCACCAGCCCAGCGTGACAGAGACCTAGCTAGTCTCTGAGTTCCGGAACAAGTTTCATAGGATAGCCTGATCAGCTGTCTCACCAGGGATCATCCAATAATTTTATATCTGAGCAAGTGATTTTGAGGTTCCCGGAGAGGAACAAGTTTTATAGATCCTGTGATGGGACAAGTTTTATAGATCCTGTGATGGGATAAGTTTTATGGTTTCCGTAACGGAACAAATGATTTTGGGTCCCCGTAACGGGACAAATGGTTTTATGGGTCTTGTGATGGGACAGAAGATTTGAAAACGAAAGAAGCATGCTAAAATTTAAATTGATATTTATGCACAGCACACAACTAATGATTTGGTTTTACAGAGCATGCTAGTTTTGATATCCAGTTCACACATGTTTTACTTGTTTCTAGCAAGTTATGATTTCTGTTCCTATAATTGTTTATCATAAACTGTTTTTGATTATTATTCATATAGTGGTACTGCTGAGCAATTGATTGCTCACCCTTGCAAAATGTTTTATATATGTATTGCAGATACCTAGGAGATTCTTCAGTGGTAGTCAGGGCAGAGTTCCAGTTCCTTTCGTGTCAGCCTCCTCTGAGGTAGTTGCATTCAGACCAGATGAGGTCTGTTGAGTTGCTGCATTAAATTAGTGGTCAGGATTGTGTAAGGTAATTTGAGTTGTGTTAGTTGAGTAACCTAAGTCATACTTAAACCTGGAAAAGATCTTGGAATTAGGGGTCGTATTTATATTCTATCTTGGAATTGTTTATATTATGTTTGTTATGGTGATTGTTGATGACGTCAACTCCTGACCCCGGGGTTGAGGCCGTCACAAAACTTGTTGATACGACTCCACCAAGAAGACGTATCTAGTTGGAAAGGAGAAATCACCGATATTTCCCAGGCGATGCCTGTTAATGGATTAACTTGTTCCAAGAATTTTACTTCCCGAGTGTTGGGTAAGTAATCAAAAATTCTTTTATCAAAATAGCAACCTTGTTGCGAATATACAATACACCACAGAGCCGGATCCCTCATGTTTTGAGCGAGTATTTAAATCCCCTTCGAAAGGAGGATCTTAAATATAAAAATGAGGTTTGGGATTCGCTCTAACTTTTAAAATCATTTTGAAGACTCGCAAAACATTTTTAAGAATGTTTGGAGTGATGCTGATTTAATAAAATAAATCAATCCCAATATATTAGAAAATATCTGAATATTATTATTTAAATAATATTCCCATAAAGAATAATCTTTATAAAAATAATTGAAGTAGAAGTTGTAAAACTTATACTTGAAATGAATATTAAATAACCAAAGATATACTTATACGAAAGTAATATCTTTATTTGAATAATCAAAAGTAAGTTTGATTATCGACACATTATTCTTTAATAAAATTAAGAATAATAATTAGTAAATAATCGGAGTCATAAGTCCTCGAATGAATATTCAAATAATAATATTCATTAATAAATTAAGCGGAGTCATAAGTCCTCGAATGAATATTCAAAATAATATTCATTAATAAATTAAGCGGAGTCATAAGTCCTCGAATGAATATTTAAAATAATATTCAATAATAAAATAAACGGGGTCATAAGCCCTCGAATGAATATTCAAAATAATATTCATTAATAAAATAAAGTTATCGAATAAACCTTATTTGATTCATAGTTTTAAAAACTATTCATATATATATAAATATATATATTATACTCGGGAGCATCGACTCCCGGTTTTAGAAAATGTTCACCTCTGGGTCCCCTATACTAAGGGTATATGCAATTTACCGCTTGTTATGGATTAAAAACTAATATATATAATTGTTGTATTTAGTACTAAGGAACGTGAGCTTCGAGGCTCGATTTGACTGCTCTTGTGTTTCGTGACTCAATCTGCCTTAACAAGATGCCTACGTACCTTGCTGATTGCCAAGGATCAAGTCAAAAAACATAGTTCTGATTGGTGGGGGTGAGACCCCTTATATAGATGTTGGGAGTCCTTGAATTGGACTTGGTATAGGAGACTTGGTGGGTAAGTCTCATAATTAGAATGGACTTTGGAGTCCTAGAGAGTAGGAAACTGATTCCTTATCCTTTTAGGTCCCCTTGAGGCTAATCTATAAGGATTTATATCCTTATCAGGACTCTTCTCAATAGCTGATTTTTCCCTTATTAATTAATTACAAAATTAATTAATAATCAGGGCTTTTGGGCCTTCTTTATTTCATCGGGCCTGATCTGGTCCATCAGGCTTAACCTTTCTGGTCTGAGTATCATATATCTTTTTATTGGGCCTAGCAGCCCACACCTTGCAGTAAATAAATAATACTATCATAATTTATTTATCCCTATCATTTGCCCCCCAACTTTTGGGAAACATTGATTAGGTTTCGCAGAAGTTAAATCTATTCGTTCCCTTACAGGGTTTCGTTTTTCCGTAAAGTATGGAGCGACCTACACATTTACAATTATCTTAATTTCCAGGAATTTTTCCCTTAATTTCTTGGTTTTTCCCTAATTTTCTGGAATTTTTCCTTAATTTTCTGGATTTTTCCCTTAACTTCTGGGATTTTTCCTTATTTTTCTGGATTTTTCCCTAATTTCTGGGATTTATCCTTATTTTTCTGGATTTTTCCCTTAACTTCTGGGATTTATCCTTATTTTTCTGGATTTTTCCCTAATTTCTGGGATTTATCCTTATTTTTCCTGGATTTATTCCTTATTCCTGAAAATATTAGTATTTTTCAGAAATTATTTAAGGAATTTCCTTATTTTTCTTGGATTTATTCCTTATTCCTGAAAATATTAGTATTTTTCAGAAATTATTTAAGGAATTTCCTTATTTTTCCTGGATTTATTCCTTATTACTGAAAATATTAGTATTTTTCAGAAATTATTTAAGGAATTTCCTTATTTTTCTGTAATTTTCCAAGAATTTTTCCTTCCCTTTTTCTTCTTTTTTCTTCCTTTTTTTTATACAGATTTTGACCAGGAATCCATTCGACCAGGATCCTGGTCGAATTAACCTTCATATCGCCCTGGTCGACAGGGTTTCGAGCAGGATGTCTTCGACCTCAATTCCTGGTTGAATTTCGGCCAGGATTTTCTCCCCCTTTTTCCTTTTTTTTTTTTTTTTTGGTCGACTAGGAATTTTCTCCCCTTTCGGTCAGGACTCTTGCTTTTTGACCGAATTAAGCTTCTTTTGTTGCCCAGGTCGACAGAATTTCGACCTCAATGATTTCGATCAGGATTCCTTCGTGTTTCCTGGTCGAATGGGTCTCAATTCTGGTCGAATTAAGCCTCTTTTTCAACCTTGATCGACAGGATTTCGACCTTAGGAGCTTCGATCAGGATTTCTTTGTATTTTCTGGTCGAATTGATCCTGGTCCTGGTCGAATTAAGGCCTTTATTTACCCTGATCGACATGATTTCAAGCTCAAGCCATTCGAACAGGACTTCTTTGTGTTTTCTGGTCGAACAGGTCAGGAATATACACATAGATTTGGGCCCTTAAACTTGGGCTAATCTCTGGGCCTCCCACATCAATTATTTAGGCCCTTTCCTGGGCTTGGTTCTTATTGGGCTAATCTTTGGGCCTAGTACTTTCAACTGGGCTACCCCTTTTTCTTTTGGGCCTCATTCATGCCCCTCTTTTTACCTGGGCTTTTACTTGGGCCATCTTCACTTAGCTGGGCCTTTTTCTAGGCTTGTATTTTGTTCAACTGTGTTTTGTTTTAAGCCCAAGCTCCAAATTCTTCTGGATTTTTCTGGATTCTTCCAGATTCTTCAAAAAAAACTCAAGTTTTCTTCTGATTTTTGCTAGAATTCTCTTGAATTTTCCAGGAATTCCCTGGATAATTCCAGAACCTTCCAACTTTTGGGCCCAAATGGGCTTTTTAAGGCCCATTATCCACTTTTTCTTCCTATATATAGGTGGGGGAAGTGTGCATTCACTTCACACTCTTCACTCTTCACCCTTCATTTCATCTCAAACTTTCTCCCCTTCCTTTCTTCCCTTAGCTTTTAGCATTTCCTTTCTCAAATCCCTTCCCTTAGTTTTCCAGCTTCAGGCTTTTTCCAGCTCATAAATGGCTGACAAGAGTTCCGAGAGGGCGGCAAAGATAGCCTCGGCTTCAAAATGAGGTAAGGATATCGTGATCCGTTCTTCATATATGTCTTTAATCGATATGATTAACACTAGGGGGGATGAATATCCCTCCACTGCACATCTCGATTCCTTTAATCATTGTAATACTTGGCACAACATAGATTTCGATAAACTAAATGCCCGTTATAACGTCCTTCCTCCTCTTAGATTAGTTCCAGTCTCTGGTGGTGACCGTACTTGCCACTGGAGACCCGACACTCTCTTCATTTACACAGATGCCATTAATGCTGGGCTTAGGTTTCCTTTCCATCCTTTTATTCCTCATCTTTTAGCTGATTTACAAATCAACCCGTGTCAACTTCCTCCAAATGCCTGGAGGAACATTTTATGTTTTATGGTTTGCTGCCTTAGGGAGGGCTTTCCTCTTTCTGTAGCTGTTTTTAGGAAGGTCTTTCAGTGTTACAATAGCTCTTCCAGTATCTGTGGCTGGGTCTATGTCAAGCAAAGGCCCAAAAGTAAACATATCTTTAACAGCGCCTCTATTCCTGATAACAATCAAAATTGGAGAAATAGTTTCGTTGGGTTACGTTGGGAGAATGGTGACTGGGGCACACTTTTCCGATCTTCCTTCGGGAAGGTCAGTGATGGTAGCCTCAAATCCATTCACTTAACTCCTGAGGAAACTATTATTTATAATGGTCTTACTCAGGACGATGGCACTACCACCAGCTGGACTCTTTTAGAGGAGTTCTCCCTCATTCACGTGGGACTATCCTCTGTTTCTCAACAGGGTATTTTTCTTCCCTTATCATCTTTATTTTGTTTCATGCATTATTAACATCACTTATTTTGTCTTTTGATTTGTTTTGCAGCTGCTAAGGAGATCAATGAGGACAACGTACCTCTCGTTGAAGAGACTGCTAGGATGAAAAAAGCCCATCTTGCAGGCCTATATACCCGAGGGAAGGCCACGGAGCCTAGTTTCTTGAGAAAACACAAGGAGCCTATGGGGGAGGCTTCAGCTGAAGTAGCTGAGGGCCACAACGCTCCCATCACTGCTGTTGTTCCTGCTGCTGCTGCTACAGGCGCCTTCCAGCCTCTCTGGGGATTTCGCCGAGGGGATACCGTGGTTGGATCCACGAAGCATGCATGGGATTGGTCCTACCATTGCGTGACTCCCAAGGACTTTACTGATGTGGTGGCCACCCCTGACCTTGAGAGGATTAAGCTCATGGGAGCTCAGTCTCTGGCTTCGGTATGCCTTCTCTTTTTTGAACTTATCTTTCATTCTTGTAGCATTTTCTTGCCTTATACTTTGTTAATTGCTTTGTTTCAGTCTAACGCCTACTTTCAAGGCGCTGTGAGGCAAGCCGAGTCATGGAAGCGGGCTTCTGATAAGGCCGATAATGCCCTCAAGAGGCAATAGAAGAAGTATGCTACCCTGGAGAAGAAGCTCAAGCGCAAGGAGGAAGAACTCGGAGAGTCTAACGCCGAGCTGGTGGTACTTCGGGCGGAGAAGGATAAAGTTATAGACAACTATCTGGACTCGGAGGAGTTTCCCAAATCCATGAGGATTAGGGATGATTCAGTCTTTCCCGGGTTTTTTAGGACTGGTTGGGACACGGCCCTTGGGACCGTGAACGAGGCTTGTCCTGATATTAACCCGGCGGACTATGTCTGCCCTGATGACGAGGCTTTGCTGCAGAGGTTTCATACCCGAGTAGTTGTCTCGGGTCATGTTCGTCAGGATCCACTCCTTCCTCCTCCCGAGTCTTCTTCCAGACCTGCTGATGACGATAGCTCTTCCTCCTCCTCCGAGACGACAGAGACATCCAGCGAGAGAGGAGAGGACGATGATATGGATGCCGAGGGTACTTCAGCTCCTTAGAGCTTTTTCAGCCTTGCGTGGCTTGTTTTATCCTATTTTCGAGACTTTATTTATCGAACTTTTGTAATATCTATCAGATCTATTTTATTTATCACCTTTCATGCTTGCATCCATGCATTTGGTTTTTATTTGTTAAGCCACAAACATACTTTGAAGAACTCATGAATTTCATAAAATTGTCTGGGATTCGTCCCTTACACAAGTAATAAAACTAAAACATATAAATCCTAAGCAAGCAAAGCTTCAAGGTGCTTTTCAACCTACTCACCATCCTGACGAGTGAGAATCGTATCCGGCTGCCCTACACATAGTAAACCTTCAGGTTTTGTGCATGCCAAGTTCTCGGGACTTCAAAACCATCCATAGTCTCTAGCTTGTAGGTTCCTCTACCTTGAACACTCTTGACTCTGTACGGCCCTTCCCAATTCGGGGAAAGCTTCCCTTTTTGTCCTACACCAGATGCTTCTATCTTCCTCAAGACTAGATTGCCTTGTTTAAAAAAGCTTTCTTTAACCCTTAGGTTGTAGTAGAATGAAACCTTTTTCTGATATTCTACTATCTTTGCATGTGCCGTATCTCGCACTTCATCGATCAGATCCAGGGATAACCTCTGCCCTTCCTCATTTTCTTCTGCATTGAAAGCCTGAATCCTTGGAGAGGAATGTGATATTTCTACTGGAACTACTGCTTCTGCCCCATATGCCAACATGAAGGGAGTTGCTTCTGTCGTGACTCTACAAGTAGTCCTATAGGCCCATAATATGGGAAGTATCTCATCCACCCAATTATTTCTTGACTTCTCGATCCTTTTCTTTAATCCATCCAGGATTATTCAGGTGAGCCACAGAGGTGAACCGTAACTCACTTCCATTTTCTTCACAATACTTCTTGAATTCCTCGTTGTTGAATTCTGTTCCATTGTCAGTGACAAGGATACGGGGAATTCCATATCGGCACATAATGTTTTCCCACAGGAATTGTGCAACCTGCTTAGTTGTGATTTTGGCCAAGGGTTTGGCTTCAATCCACTTGGTGAAATAATCAATGGCTACAATTAGAAACTTCCTTTGTGTCGTGGCCATAGGGAAAGGCCCTAGAATATCCATCCCCCACATAGTAAAGGGAATAGGCGAGTTGATAGAGGTCAGCATCTCGGGGGGTTGTCTAACAACTGGTGCATGCTTCTGACAGTGATCACACTTCTTCACATATTCTTTGGCATCAGCCATCATTTCTGGCCAATAGAAGCCTAAACGGGTTATCTTATGAGCCAAGGCCCTGCCCCCCAAATGTTGTCCACAAATACCTTCATGCACTTCTTCAAGAGCCAAGCGTGCCTCATCGGGCCTGAGACACCTCAAGTAAGGAACCACGAAAGATCTTTTATACAGAATCCCATCTATCAAAGAGTACCTTAGTGCTCGAATAGTTAACTTCCGTGCTTCAGTTGCATCGCTTGGCAACCAACCGGTCTGAATATGAGCCTTGATGGGATCAATCCATGATGTCCCCAAGCCTATGGGAGCCACTAGCTTAACATCTATGCTTCGTGTCTTCAAAACACGGAAGTACACACTTCCTGCACTTTCTTCAATCTCAGATGAAGCAAACTTTGATAACGCATCTGCCTTAACATTTTCTTCCCTTGGAATGTGTTCAACATGGCATTCATTAAATTGGGTCATCACAGCCCTTACTAGGCGTACATACTTAGCCATCGTATCATCCCTTGCCTCAAATTCTCCCTTTACCTGGGATATGATCAGCTTTGAGTCTCCACGGACCTTTAAGTTTTTGACTCTAAGTGTCCCAGCTAGACCAAGGCCAGCTATCAGGGCTTCATATTCTGCCTCATTATTTGTGGTTGGAAAGTCTAGCTTCATAGCATACTCAATCAAGAACCCATCAGGGCTTTGCAAAACCAACCCTGCTCCACTGGAGTTTGTTTTTGATGCTCCATCAAAATAGAGAACCCAATATTCTTTCTCATCCTTCTCTTTGCCCCCATTATCGACTCCCTTGTCTTGAGGTATGGCATCTTCCTGCCCCCCAACTTCTTGGTTGGGTATAGTACATTCCACCACGAAGTCAGCTAGTGCCTGGGCTTTTATTATCGTACGTGGCTTATACTTGAGATCGAACTCTCTCAGCTCTATTGCCCACTTAATCAATCTCCCACTTGCCTTGGGACTGTGAATGATATTTCTCAGTGGCTGATTTGTCAGCACTTGAATCTGATGAGCCTGAAAGTATGGACGCAGTTTTCTCGAAGCCATTACCAAGGCTAGAGCAAACTTCTCAATAGTTGAATAATTCAATTCAGCACCATGCAAAATTTTGCTGACATAGTATACGGGTTTCTGGACTTTCAGTTCCTCCTTAACCAACACCGCGCTCAAGGCGCTCTCTGAAACAGCCAAGTACAAGAATAAAACTTCACTCAGAACTGGCTTGGCCAACAACGGGGCCTGGCCCATATACTTCGTTAACTCTTCAAATGCCTTCTGATTTTCCTCACTCCATACAAAGTCTTTGATGTTCTTTAGTGACTTGAAGAATGACAAGCACTTATCTCCTGACTTGGAGATGAATCGTCCTAGCGCAGCAACCCTTCCAGTGAGCTTCTGAACATCCTTGATAGTTTTTGGTGGTTCCATGTCCAGGATCGCCTTTATTTTATCGGGGTTAGCCTCAATTCCCCTTTTTGAGACCATCAATCCCAAGAATTTTCCAGATTCTACTCCGAAAGCACACTTCGTAGGATTCAACATCATCTTGTGGTACCTCAGGACCTCAAAAGCTTTCCTCAAATGGGTTATGTGATCAGTCTTTACTAGACTCTTGACTAACATGTCATCAATATAGACTTCCATAGTCTTACCGATAAGATCCTTAAAAATTTTGTTTACCAACCTTTGATAGGTGGCTCCTGCATTCTTGAGACCAAACGCCATAATAAGATAACAATAAACACCAAAGTCAGTGATGAATGATACCTTTGGAATGTCATCCTTATGCATTTTGATCTGGTTGTATCCGCTAAATCCATCCATGAAACTCAGCATCTCATGTCCAGCAGTGGCATCAATCAAAGTATCAATCCTCGGCAACGGAAAACAGTCTTTGGGGCATGCATCATTTAGATCAGTGAAGTCTATACACATTCTCCACTTTCCATTAGCCTTCTTCACCATTACAGGGTTTGCTAACCACTCCGGAAATTGAATTTCCTCAATGAAACCAGCCTCTAAGAGCTTTTCTACTTCCTGTTTTATAGCCTCTTGTCTTTCCGGGGCAAAATTTCTTTTCTTTTGTTTCACTGTCTTCCGGCTTGGATCCACGTTCAACTTATGAGTAATCAGCCCCGAGTCTATGTCTGGCATATCAGTTGCTGACCAAGCAAACACATCACTATTTTCTTGCAAAAATTTTACCAACTTCCCTCTAAGGGGCTCTTCCAATGTGGCTCCAATGAAAGTCATCCTTTCAGGATTCTCGGGGTCTAAAGGAACCGAAACCAATTCTTCTGCTGACCTTCCTCTATTCTCGTCATTTTCTTGAACATCCATATCTTCAATAGGAAGAACCTTCCCCCCGACTCCATCTGCCCTCAAAGAGGCCACATAACAGCTTCTAGCCATTTTTTGATCTCCTCTCTCTTCTCCAATCCCGTTTCGGGTGGGAAACTTCATGACTGAATGGTAGGAAGAGGGGACTGCCTTGAAGGCATGTATCCCTGTTCTCCCCATGATAGCATTATAAGTTGAACTAGCCTTTACCACCACGAAATCCAGCATCTGCGTTGCTTGCCTTGGCTCCGTACCTATGGTGGTCGGCAATTTGATTATCCCTTCCACAGGACATTCTACTCCAGCAAATCCATATATCGGCATGTCGGTTGGTGTCAACTGGGAGTCGTTATACCCCATCCTTAGAAAGGTGTCGTGGAGCAAGATATCCACAGAAGCACCATTATCCACAAGGACCCTCTTAACCGGGCTATTTCCTATTATCGGTGTTATGACCAGCGGGTCGTCATGGGGAAACTTCACACCCTCTAGGTCGGAATCATCAAAAGCCAATGTTACTTCTGTCCTGGCCCTCTTCGGGGCTTCTCCAACAATATGCATAACCTCCCTGGTGTATGCCTTTCTGGAATATTTGGACAATCCAGCAGCAGTTGGACCTCCAAAGATCGTGTTTATCACAGGTCCTCGAGGACGTCGTGGTCCTCCAAAAATTGCATTTATAACCGGCCCTCTAGGTTGGCGATTCCGCCCCTGATCGTCTTGGTCCCTCCTACGATCTTCAAAGTTCTTCCTTCCATTATTGTTTCTGTCCCCTCCGTCTGCAGTATACTTGTTCAACCTTCCTTTTCGAATCAAAAACTCAATTTAATCTTTCAATTGCCTACACTCATCGGTGTCATGGCCAACATCCTTGTGAAACCTGCAATACTTGCTCTTATCTAGCTTGGCGGGATCAGCCTTCAAGGGCTTAGGCCAGCGAATATCTCTATCTTTCTCAATCTCCATCAAAATCTGACTTCTAGGAGCACTCAGCTTAGCGTATTCAGTGAACTTTTGCCCAGGTCCTCCCTTCTTGGGGGTTGAATCAGGGTTTTGTTCGGTTCTAGGATATTTTTCCTTAGCGATATACTCCAGATCAGTTTTTCGTTTCTTGCCTCCAGTGGGCTCATTACTTACTATGGTCTTCCTCATGCTTTCTTCAACCTTGATATACTTCCATGCCCTCTCTTGGAGTTGAAACATGTTTTCAGGGGGACGTTTGGCCAAGGACATCTTGAAAAACTCATCCCTAGTTCCTTGTTGCAGTGCTATCATGGCTACCTTATCATCAAGGTCTGGGACTTTTAAAGCCTCCTTTGTAAAACGATTCAGGTAATCTCTCAAGGATTCCTTAGCTCCCTGCACAAGACTCATAAGAGATGCTGAACTTTTTTCATGGACTCTTCCACTGATGAATTGCTTAATAAAAGCCTGACTTAATTCTCTGAACGATCCAATAGAATTTGGGGGCAGGCGACTGTACCATCTTTGAGCCATACCCGACAGGGTTTGAGGGAAGGTCCGACACTTTATAGCATAATTCACGGGTTGCAGCAGCAGTGCATTAGAGAATGTCCTAACATGATTAACGGGGTCTCCCGTGCCATCATAGGCTTTGATAGTGGGCATCTTGAATTTCCTTGAGATATGGGCATTCATTATCTCTTCTGTGAAGGGTGGAGTTGGATCATCAGGATCTCCAAGGGGAAGGAGATTGCTTGGATCAGTTCTTGGGACAACAGCCCTTCTTCTTACCGGACCATCCAGGTCTATGACAGGAGGAGGATTTCTCCCCCTAGGAGGTATCTGGGGTCTGGTGGCCTGGTGAGCCTCCAAATCAT
Organism: Apium graveolens; assembly: GCF_009905375.1. Classification (NCBI taxonomy): domain Eukaryota; kingdom Viridiplantae; phylum Streptophyta; class Magnoliopsida; order Apiales; family Apiaceae; genus Apium; species Apium graveolens. The sequence continues at coordinate 137,181,851 of NC_133650.1, read as the reverse complement.
GCCTCAGCCTTTGGATTTCAGCCTCATGAGCCCTGATCCTTTCCTGCACTTCTTGGGGATTTGCCCCTGGGGTGCTTTGGGGGCGTTGCCTTCCATTGGCTATTGGCTCTTTTCCAGGACGCCTCCTTCTTGGGGCCACTTCATCATCCGAAGATTCGGAGTCTCTCTCAGTGTAAGGACCAGAAAATTCCCGATCCTCAGGGATAGGACCCAAACCTCGTATATAGGGGGGCGACTGCCCTCGTGCTTCGCTTCGCCCAGCATATCCGCTTCCTCCAACCTCAGGGTGAAGGGGCATCCCATAAGGGGGGTTAGTAGTAACAATAGTTGAATATTCATACCCGACGGGTCGAGAATTCACAGGTATATGTACTTGTTGAACTTGAGGATTCGTACCTTGAATAGTCGGGGGAGTTGTCCCTTGTAGCTGAGGTTGAGTTGCCCCTGTCTGGGCTTCCCCCTGAGTAGATGCATAAGTTGAATGGGGAGGAACCTCCACGGTTGACGAAATCACCTGGGTTGTCTCTAATGGTGTTCCTTCCTCTAGAGCTCTAATTTTTCTCCGTGTTCTCGTCATGGTTGTTGTTGTGTCTTCCCACAGACGGCGCCAAATGTTATGGATTAAAAACTAATATATATAATTGATGTATTTAGTACTAAGGAACGTGAGCTTCGAGGCTCGATTTGACTGCTCTTGTGTTTCGTGACTCAATCTACCTTAACAAGATGCTTACGTACCTTGCTGATTGCCAAGGATCAAGTCAAAAAACGTAGTTCTGATTGGTGGGGGTGAGACCCCTTATATAGATGTTGGGAGTCCTTGAATTGGACTTGGTATAGGAGACTTGGTGGGTAAGTCTCATAATTAGAATGGACTTTGGAGTCCTAGATAGTAGAAAACTGATTCCTTATCCTTTTAGGTCCCCTTGAGGCTAATCTATAAGGATTTATATCCTTATCGGGACTCTTCTCAATAGCTGATTTTTCCCTTATTAATTAATTACGAAATTAATTAATAATCAGGGCTTTTGGGCCTTCTTTATTTCATCGGGCCTGATCTGGTCCATCAGGCTTAACCTTTCTGGTCTGAGTATCATATATCTTTTTATTGGGCCTAGCAGCCCACACCTTGTAGTAAATAAATAATACTATCATAATTTATTTATCCCTATCACCACTTATCTCTAGCATAGGTATTATCAACTGAATCAACAGATATATGTATCAAGATTACGAAACAGGCATGCATATATACCATATCACATGCTACAATATATCACAAGAATTTTCTAAATAACCATTATGCATCTATCACAAGATAATGCATGTACAAATGTATACATCACAACAACAGTATAACGGATAGAAAACTTGCCTGAGCGACTGGGGGTTATAAATGGCTTGGGACGAGTCTCGTAACCTATAAACAACATATAAGTTGGAATTAAACCAAAGTCACTTATAAATCTATACTTTAACCAATTTAGACTCTAACGCTCGCTTTGCGCTTACTGATTCTCTTAAGTCGCTCGAGTACCCTCGGCTCCACCATTTTTAATAAATTAACCATTAAGAGTTTTAAGGAGATTCTTTCGCGAGTGTCTTACCAACTGCCTAATACACTTTACATAAATGTTTAATACTCCAATTAGTCCTTTTAGGTCTTTAACCTATGTTTCAAAGTAAGGCGAGGGGTAATGGTTCGTTCGCGAAACGACGTTACTTAAAACAGTCGTTTCTCCTAAACCGTACATCGGAATCAAACGAACCACATATCAAAACGAAGCTCGTAACATGAACTATCTAATCATGGAAATGGTAAAAACATAGCAGTGAGTTCAAGGGTCCTAATGTTAAGAACAAAAACAGTCTAAAGTAAATCGGACATTACGATGGCTATGTTTAAGCGATTACCCAAATTTATACTACTCCAAATCAACTCTCAATCAACCCACAATCAACATCCCAATCAAAACTCCATCCATACTTCACCATAACAGCCCCAACAACTCAACATTATCAATTTGTACTATTTTCAAACATGAATTTAAACTATACTTAAGTTCATTAATCAACAATCCAAGAATTACAACTCCAAAAACTTCACAAAACCAACTAACCTCTACATACACAACAATCAAGCCTCTCATGAATTATAACAACAAAACTAAACCTAATACTTAAGTAAAGTTAGGGTTTGGAGGGGTTATACCTTCCTTGGAGAGTGGAGAATCAAGTAATTAGCTTGGAATCACCCTTAAAAGTCCTTATCCAAGCTTAATCTAAACAAAAACTCAAGAACAAAAATTTTAGTTCTTGAAAAACACTATTCACCATCTTCTTCCATGATTTTTAGGAAGATATTGTGAATGATTTAGGACCTCAAACTTATAGGATAGCTATATCTATGCATAAGGAGTCTTAGATAATTACCTTGCTAATTATCAAAGCTTGGAACTACGATTTTGAATTTCTTGCTTTGAAGAAGAAGAAAAAGCCGAGAGCTTTGATGAAGAATGGTGAGATAGCTTTTTGTTTTAGGTGAAAATGAAATGTTTTGGCTTGGTTGGTTGTTTTTTGATTTGTTTTGTTTTGTTTTATTACCTTTTTACCATGGTAACTTTTGTGTGGTTCTAATTCAACCAACAACACACTTTGCTTGGTCATGCTTATGTCACCATGTGATCTCACCCTCCTACCTTTGTCCTCTTCTTATTGGTTTGATGACATCATCCCCACTAACCTCTTTGATTAGCTTCTAATTACTTGGCTAATAACCGCTGATCTGTTATACGGTTCGCTTAACTTTCGTTTTCGTTTATTGTTTGAGGGATCACACCCGGGATCTTATTACTTGGGTTTCCTTAACCTTTCTCAATACATTATATTCCTTTTATGATCCTCTCTTATAATCCTTGAATTTAAATCCTTTTTATCATGTTACCTTATACTCAATTATTTCGGTATCTGGTGGATTTTCGGGAAAAATCAAAGTGTTCAGATTTGAATTCTGACGATCTTTACATACACTTATATACCACATAGAGTATTAATAATATCCCAGAAGATCAATAAAAGAACCCCTACATAGTGTCACATAAAAAGTTTCCTTATTCAGCATAATCAGCAAAACACTATTCATAAGGGTTTCAAAAATTCCAAAAATTGGGGTTATTACAAAAGCCTTAGGATTTTCTGCTTGATCTCCCATCACTACTAAAACTAGTTCCTCGACCTGCTTTTCTTCTTCAAAAACTTCCCTTCGAACCACCACAACTTCTTCCTCGGTTTTATCCAGAGTTCTCTTACGAGATCGCGAATATGTATACATACACCCTTGCTGAAGTACCTGAAATAAGACAAGGAAACAGATAAGTAACATTGTCCGAGTCAATGAACTTTAACGACCACTGATGTAAAACACTTAAACTAAAAATTAACACCGAGTCCCCAGCAGCGGCGCCAAAAACTTGTTAGTCGCTAAACACGCGCTAAAATTACACACAAGTATACGTGTTCGCAAGTAGTATAAGATATAAATCAGATTCGTTCCCACAGAGAGTGGTTTAAGTTAACTTTATAATTTATGCACTTAAGCAACAATGTATGGTTATTATTCAATGCTAAGATGAATAACAATTTGAGGTTGTTCATAACTAAGAATTAAACTAACAATTATAACTAAGAAATTATAACTAAGAGAATAAGAATGATTGAATTAATATATATAAACAAACATGGGATTCTAACTTCATTAAATACTTCATCCAATAGCCTTTTCGTTCTTAACCTTAGCATGTAATGGTGATGAAACTAATCAGACAACACGAAACTGATAAATGCTAACTTTCGTTGCACGAATACCATACTACCAGACATCCACAAAAGAGATAGAAGCTGAATAGACATCATTTATATTGAGACCCCATATGTCTATAGAATTTGACCTCATAACGGTTGAAGCACAAGTTATTTATCTTGATTACATAGGGCAAGTAAGATGGTTAAAATTACCCACGAATCATGCATAACAAATACATGAACATATGCTAGCATGGCAAGTTCTAAACCCTTAAATTCAATTTCGCTTCATTAAAGATTAACACACTATCTCATAAGTTCGCAACACTCATAAGACGAATAAGCACAAACAATATTAGGTTATCATACAATCACCACACACTAAGGTATCAAATCAAATTAACTAAAGAAATCCATAAATAAATCCGCTAGAACCCCACGATAATGATTAGCCCATAATCGGACTCATCATCACCATGGGTTCCGATGAAAGCATGATATAATAAATGTAGTCTTTATAACGAATAATAAAACAAAGTTAACACATGAGTATAGGTTCAACAAAACAAGAAACGAGCATCCAAGATTACAACTCAAACAAAGATTCACAAGAATAAACTAGATCGTCTTCGCCTTTGTTGAATTGTGCTATAGGTCTCTTGCCGTCTTCTCCTTAGCTCTGGTATGTCTCTCCTTCATATCCTCTAAAAAATGAGCTTTAAATTGTTTATATAGTAGCCCCATGCAAAGTAGAAGTCTTTCTCTCAAAATCCAAGTAGAATCAGGATTCCTCTATCCCGACACGGCGCGACCGCGTGCTTGACCAGCGCGGGCGCGCTGGGTTTCTGATGTTTGGGCGCGAGCGCGCGCTTTAACAACACGGGCGCGCTAGCTCACTGATCAAAACTTTGACTTCTTTTTTTCCTTCTTGATTTGAGCTAGTCTTCCACTAGAAAACACATTAAAACACCAATAACTTGAGTACAAATACACCAATTCAAAGCTTTACGGAGCGTAATAAAGTGTCATAAATGCCACTCAACAAAAGACAACGAACCCAAGTTAGCAATAACACCACTGATTCTTCGAGTGTGGGTGGCGTGAGGCCTAGGCTTTCAATTCTCGAGGCTGAGGCGGAGTATGTGAGGCTGCTTTCGAAGCTTAAAGCCAAGGAGCATGGTTTTTTGCCATCGGATAAAGATGGTAAGTTATTAAAGATGATTTTGGAGATAGGCTGGGTTGCTTTTTGCGAGACACCCGCTGTTGTGCCCATGAGTGTGGTGCGTGAGTTCTACGCGAATTGTGAGGGCCTCAACCCCGGGGGCAGAGGCTGACGTCACCAAAATATAACAAACTACAAATATAAATTACTAATTAAACTTTATTATATAAACACGACGCCAAACCAGGATCGGATACAGGTTCAACTATTATTTAGGTTATAATACAGCATCTAATTTATTCCACAACTCGACACTCTAACTTATTACAGAAACTCATCAGACCTCAGGGTTTGATACAACTACCTCAAAGGAACCGAGACCGGAGGGGCTGACACTCTACTCTGCCCTGGTCTTCTAGACATCTGCAATAAATAGGTACAAAACAGGCTGCAAGGGTGAGCAATCAACTGCTTTACAGTACCACTATATTAATAACAAGTAAAACAATGTATATAAAAATAGTATAGGAACATATATTAGATCTCGTTTATGAAAACAAGTAAAATA